>NC_140165.1:180172105-180339605 GCF_963971535.1 Notolepis coatsorum | reverse complement strand
TTTCAATTTGCAATGTTATATTGTGGGGAAATTGCATGATATTGTGAAAATTGTGAATCCATGAAAATATTATTATTCAGTTTGAATGTATTTTTAGAATAACCTCATATCAACAGTTATTTTTAGGCAACACACAAGCAGGCCTGTCTTTAACCCCCTCTGTCTCACTACTGTACCTCCCCCATTCACCAACATGTTGCAAGGTAAACTGGCCATGAGAACCAGAGACCTGCTTGCAGCCTGAGTATTTTATGCAGACATATTAGGGGATTGTGTCAAATTTGCTGTCAAAAATCATGCAGGCTTTGGTTGAATTTGTGTTCATTCCTGCAACCGCAGAATTGCAAAATCCTGGAGGGTCTGCCTAGATCAGGGGTTCCCAACCTTTTTTCCCCCAGAGACCCCCAAACATCTCTGATGAAATTCCTGGACCCCCCTCCTAATAAAATACCATAAAATACAATTTTTTTGTCATTTTAATACTTTTTTTTGTCATTTTAATAACAAACTGCTTATACACAGGCATATGCATCATAATTAGACCCACTATGCTTCTTTGACTTGTGCCTTCAATCAACAAATCTCATCTTGCACCATATGTATTTCAAAATGTTGGCCAATATTCAAATCCTGTATTCATCCTCTCAAATCAGGCCCTAATGGTGAACGGTTTGCATTTATGTTGAATGAAGTAAGAATCCACTGCAGTAAAAATATCCTCACCTCGAGTGGTGGTAGTAAGGTTGACTGACATGAGAATGTCCTGCTTCAGATCCTCATTTTCGATATACTGCACATAAACGATGAGCACAGCCTCGTCTGCGACAGTTGTAGTTTCATCAAGTTGTATGGCAAATGGACCCTTTCTAAGCTTTTCTGACAGCTGCTGCTCGCAATCACTTGACATCTTATCAATTCGGTCTTTCACTACATTGTTCGAGAGTGGTACTGATTTTAGTTTATCCGCCACCTGTGGGCCGCACAGTTTCTAAACCATTTTGATGCAGGCTGGTTTGATGAGCTGCTCGCCAATATTGTGCGGTTTCTTTGCTTTTGCAATTAAAAGCAAACACTCAAAGGAGGCTTCGGTAGCCTTCTGTAAATCACTGCCACCCCTGCTCCACGCTACTCTAACATCAACGGGCTTGTTCGCCTTGAGAGACTGTTCTTTCCTCCGAAAAAACTCTGGATCCTTCCCAACGGTTTCTGGGTGCTTAGACGCCTGATGTCTCTTCAGCTTGCTGGGCTTCAGGCTCGAGTTTGCCAACTTTTCTCCACAAATCACACACTCGGGTCGTTTGTCTGGTCCCTCAGTGAAGCCCATGGTGATGTAATTTTCGCGATTGCTGTAGGTCCTAACTTTTTTTGCAGATGAGCTGCCGTCATCTCCTTTTCGTTTGTCACACATTTTCGCCTCTGGCGGCTGACTGCAGATGAGCCGAGAAAGTTAACTAGCGTGCTAGGCTAGCTACGGAAAGTGATACAGTCAACTGATTCGCGTTTTAGCGGCTACCCGGTAGCCTACTGTTAACGTTAAAAAATCATGTCTAGATGTTTATTTATTTATCTTAATTTTTTATTGTAGTGGAGAGACTATTCATGTTTCTGATGATAAAAATATGCTAATTTAATATTTATCTGAAAAAAATAAAAAAATACCTCAAATCATCTGTGGTCTGGCGGACCCCCTGCGCCCCCTGGCCACATCCATTATGGTTTTGTTGCCATGCGCCCAATATCAACAGTAGTTTCGGGAATGAAACAAGCATGCTCTGCTCAGTGCTACCTCATACAGTGTGTGTCCAGATGTCGGTGTGTTTTATTTGCTTGTGTATGGGTCTACTGTACCCACTCTTTTTTCTTCATGAATATTTAGTCTGTCCTGGGTTTGGGCAATGTCACTATTATCACGTAATGATAACATAATTGAAAGATACATTACAATTTAATGTTAAACCGTATGAAAAGGATACTATACGCCTTTTCACAATTGTCCTGGTGAACAATGTCTGTGAGGGTGGCAGGTGTGGGGCTCAGGTGCAGGCTAACAAACCATGGGGGTGGTATTAATATGCTACCTGGCTCTGCAGCCTACATACATACATTATGCACAGAAACACACACACCTGGCTATGCACACAGGGACCGAAATTTTGTTTTTGACTCGGTGGCGGGTAGATGGGAAAAATCTACCGCCAAGCATATTTCTTACAGACAAAAAAAACGAATTTTTGTGTTACATATATATAAAATGTAAATACTAACTCAAAAGATAGAGACACATATACTGTACATGACACATATATCCGTGTACATGTAAGTAAGTACAGATAACTTAGAATAACGTTTAGAAACAGCAGCAGTCTTTCAAGTGAATTTAAAGGTATGTGCTTGTTTGTCAGGTCTATGTACAGAGATCAGTACAGTACAGGTAGTGCAGGAATACTTGCATGATTGACAGCCTTTATGGTGGTTGTATTCCATTGGATGTCCTTTTCTGTACAGTAGCACATTGCTGTACTCCACCCAGTAGGTATGGGAGTTTTCTGTTATTTGTCATGTTTTCAAACTCTCTTTGGGTGTTTGCAATTCATGGGAAGTATATGTCTCTGATATCTTGGTACAGTGGGCAGGTTGTTAGAAAGTGCAGCTCAGTTTCCACCTCTGCTCTGACATGGCTGTTAGCCTAGCCACAGAGGGTCTTGAGAGATGAGGCTCTGATTGAATCCGGGACACAGACATGCAGCCAATGTGACACTGGCTCTGTTCATGGTCACGAATGGATTCCAGCTTCATTGATTTACTACCCATGACAAACGTGTTGTTTCTGTTTTTCTTTTTGACATACTTGCGGCACACGGAACAACTCATCACTACAGCCCAGCATCATACTGTAGCCAGTCTATTGAAACACCGCTATCTCCAACCTTCCACTCCTCTCGAAACTTTCTTTTGTTAGGTGGTGGTCCCGCTCTCGCTGCCGCGGTGGGTTTTCTTTTTAGCGGTCGGCTTACTCCTTCCATAGTTCCACATATTTGTAACCCATTTACCATTATTAAGCTAACGTTAGCTAATCGCTATAGCAGGCGGACATAACGTTAGCTCCCTACAGTGCAAGCGGGCGCCACAGGCAATCAGGACAGAAGAGTAGCAGATGTGATGTTGGTAAACAAGCCACAAATTAGGCCTGTCGTAAGACCAAAACACACCGCAGTTCTAATTATTTGACATGACTATTTTGTTACCCGCCAGTGCTGCCACATGGCGGACAGACCTCTCGGTGGCACTCGCCAAACCTAAAATCTGCCTGCGGGTCGCAGGCTCTAGTTTCGGGCCCTGTATGCACACACCTGCAAGGCATCTGAAATGGCCATTAACCTAGCTTAAAACTCTGGGAGATGTGTTTTTGTTTGGCCAACAGCTAGCATAGCTTTCTACTGAGAGTACAGGGTGTACATTGGTATTTATTGAGAAGACGGTAAGCACATTTGGTGTTTAGATCAAACCTAACAGGCAGACACCAGGACCAGCTAACGCTAACCATAACCCCCCCCCCCCCCGCCCCTCCTGAAAGCAATTTTTTTTTTAAATAAATAAATTACAGCTATTTTTAAAGCTTGCTTTAATCCCAGTAACATTAGCGAGCTAGCTAAATCATACATAAATCGGTTTTCATATAAATCAATCTTTACTACAACTTTAAAATGCTTTAAAGGACATCTCATTACATTTGACCAATTTCTTTCTGATTTCTTTTAAACAAATTATTATTTTGTATTATTTAATTATTATTTAGTTATGCACTGCACTGGCAGTTGAACTGCATTGAACTGAATTGGAAAAAAGTAACCTCATAACTGAACTGGCACTGAACATTTAACTGCACTGGCACTGTTTGCAGATGTACTGTTATTAAAGTTAGGACCCTGAGGTGCTGGATAACTACCGGCCGATCTCCAACCTTCCTTACCTAAGTAACACCTTGGAAAGCGCAGTCGCCGTCCAGCTTCACCAACATCTGTCCAACCATGAGCTCTACGAACCCCTTCAGTCAGCCTACCAAGCACATCACAGCACAGAGACCGTCCTCATCAAGATAGATGACCTGTCTCTCTTTACTCCCACAATTCTCCAAAGTACTCAAAAAACTTTTTAACAACAGGTTAGATGCTTTCTTAGATAAGCATCAACTACTCTCTGATAGCCAATATGCGTTCAGAGCAAACAGAACAACGTCACTGGCTATTATTGGAAACAATAGAGGAAATCACAAATGCCATAGACAAAAAACAATATTGATCTAAAAAAAAGTATTTGACACAATCAACCATAATATATTAATTAACAAATTGGAAAAGTTTGGCATCAGGGGAGTAGTACAAGACTGGATCAAAGGTTATCTAAATCAGGGGTTCCCAAAGTTTTCAGGCCGCGACCCCCGAAATAACGGTGTCAGAGAGCCGCGACCCCCACTATTATAGGGGTGGTATATAATTTTTTTTTAAAGATGTAAACTTTTTTTAATGTATGGTTGAAACATACAAATGTTCAAACGCACACGCACTAATAAGCGTTGGATGCTTTTAACTAGGGCCGGACTGGGAAAATCATTCAGGCCAGGAAATATAGCTCCAGTCAGGCCACTTTTTAAGCAGGGGGTCTGGGGGTCCCCCACCAGGAAAATAAATTCTCGTGCAGGAATTTTTTAATTTGTACCCTTTAAATGCCGGTGTTTGTGAGGCATCACAAAGTATTGTTAAAAAAAACAGGCTAGCATGTGTCAATGATTAGCATCACTGATTTTGATGGATTTTTAGTTTTTTTGTAATGTTGAAAAAAAAGATTGAAATAAATACTCACACTCTTACCATAATGGACATTGTCCTCTTCAAAAACGCCATACAAATATTATGTTGAAATAATTTGCCACTTTTTCTTTCATACATCTTTTATTCAACTTCAGCCCTGATCACAACCACCACCTATTCAATTCATTTTATAATTCTAACCATTTAAATGCCAGTGTGTGATGGCATCACAAATTATTGGAAAAAAAACCCACAAAAAGTAAAATATTTGCAATATCAAATGCAAAGTAGATTTTTCTGGGGGGATTATTACAGTTTAGCATGTGTCAATGATTAGCAACAACACTGATTTTGATGGATTTTTTGTTTTTTCTTTGTGTGTGAGAGAGATAGTTCTCCAACTTTGTGAGTTTAGAATGCATTGCCCTCTGTTGCAGTGATCTCCTGGTTGTTCCCCACCTAGGTTGTCTACCTATCATGCCGCTGCAACTAGAAACACTGGCCTGGCCTGCTTCTAAGTCCAGTGGCCGCCTGACTGCATACAATTATTATAATTTTTTTGTTGTATGAAATCAATACATTCTGGAAATCATCTCACGAGACCCCCCCCCCCGGTGGCTTGCAACCCCCACTTTGGGAACCACTGATCTAAATAAGAGACAACAGTATGTGAAACTGGGTGATTGCTCTTCAATGTGTTTGGACATTGCGTGTGCCGTGTGGTGTCTTGGGGCCACAATTATTTATACTGTATATCATTGACATTAAAGTGTCCAAGTTACTGAAATTAGTTTTGTTTGCCGATGACACAAATATTTTCTGTTCTGGGGATAATTTAAATAAACTGCAGGAGGCCATTATGCAGGAAATGTTTAAAGTTAAAATATGGTTTGATTTCAACAAATTGTCATTAAATGTATCTAAGACCAAAATAATGCTGTTTGGAAATTGTAGAAAAGATATGTGTACAGATAAAAATAGATGGGGTGGAAATTGAAAGAGTGTCTGAAATTGTTTTTCTTTGCGTCACGATTGACTAAAAGATTTATTGGAAATCACATATTAAACATATTCAACCCAAATTGGCAAGGAGCATTTCAGTAATAAACAAAGCAAAGCAGGTCCTGGATCACAAATCACTTCACATTCTCTACTGTTCACTAGTTTTACCATATTTAACTTACTGCGTTGAAGTCTGGGGAAATAATTATAAATGCTCATTACACCCATTAACCATCATACAGAAAAGAGCTGTGCGCATCATTCACAAGGTTGGATATCTGGAACATACTCATTCACTTTTCTTACAGTCAAAATTATTAAAATTGACTGATATTGTAATGTATCAAACTGCACAAATAATGTACAAAGCAAAAAATAATAAACTCCCAGGAAATATTCAAAGACTGTTCAACATGCAATATGTGGGTTACAATTTAAGGGGGACATTTCATTTAAAAAGATAGTTTTCGAATGACCATGAAGAGTCTTTGTATTTCAATATGCAGAGTAAAATTATGGAACGGTCTGATTGTGGAGTTAAAGAAAAGTCAAAACATAAAACTGTTTAAAATAAAATACAGTAAAATGGTTTTACAGAGGTACAGAGATGAAGAAGGGGTTTGCTAACTGGCAGTATGTGTATGTATCTATATATGTGCATATGTAGGTATATAGTTGTATATATGTATACAAAATGGCTAGAGGAACTTTACAGGGTAACAGTTTGGCAAATATTAAGGTATTATTAATAATTTTTTATTGTTAACTAAGTTCATTCTTCAATATAAGTCTAGTAATGTATGAATTAGTAAATAAAATATAGTATGTTCTGATGAGTAAATAGGGGTGGGATTAAATAAGTGTATGCTTCTTCCCACTCCTTTTCAAATATGTAAATGTCCAGGTCATATCACGTGAACGTTTTAGCATTGTTGTTGTGTGGACTGAGACGTTTTCTAAAACTACCCTTGGTGTCGATGGGTTTCTTCTTTTTAAATGAAGGAGGAAAAACCCCGGTTTCAAAAATATCTAGGACTACTACCCAGACCAGGGACTCAATTCATCCTCATCCGTTTCTGTATCCATACTTTTACCAACTGTGATTGTCCTTACCCTGCAGAGTCCACATGAATCAATACATTTTTTACTAGTGATTGACAAAACTCTGCCTGCAGGCCAGCCAGCAGGTCTCTCTCTCTCTCCACTCTCCAAACGCCACATTTCCTGAGGAAAAACGTGTTTTTTAGGGAAACATTTGTCTTCTCTCTGGCTGTCAGTCATCCCTTTCCAACTAGTCACTGCAGACCATCAGGTCTGCCAGGTGCAGAGTAATGCTATTTGTAGTTGGGTACAATTTATGCAAGTCCATGAAAGCGAAGTGTGGAACCACATTTTGTTGGTAGCCTACAATTAGGGAAAGCAAACACAAACCATTCTCTTCGTCTTTTAGATAACGCCAAGCTACACCACAGACTACACTGACTTTGTTGTTTCCTACAAACTGACCCACACCTGGTGGATTACATGGTGATATTTCTGGTTGGAGTATAGCCTACACACCTTGATGTCAGAGTGAGACTTCTGCTTGGAGTATAGCCTACATCATGTCAGAGTGAGGCTTTTGGTTGGAGTATATTCTACATACTATAATACAAGCTGCAGCAGGTGATACGCTCGGCGGAGAAGGTGATCGGCTGCACCCTTCCTTCCCTTGAGTCCCCACATACCACCAGGGCCTTGATGAGGGCTAGGAAGATCATGGCAGACCCTACCCACCCGGGTCAAGACCTCTTCACCATGCTTTCCCACGGTAGACGGCTACGGCTGCCCAAGATCCTGAAAACCCGCCACAAACCCCTCAGCAGCTCGAATGCCCCCCCCCTCCCCTCTATCGGGAGCTGCTAGGGTCTGATTTTTAAACTATATTTTGCACTGACATACGAACAGATTACTAGCCATTGCACTTTATTGTATTATTGTATCACTGTTTTGCACTCATTTTAATTGAAAAGCGTTTATGCACTGTACTTGTCAATGCCGTATTACGTTCCTATGTGTTTTTAACATAAATGACGCTTAAAGTTTATCTGAATCTGAACACCATGGTGTCATAGTAAGACTTCTGGTTAGTAAATGTAGTATATATTGGTTGGAGTATATTTAGCCTACATCACGATGTCGGATACTTCTGGTTGGTCAAACCAGGGTCATTTTAACCCTCCCTTCCTCTGGCTTGCCATCTTCACATAGAAACCGTGATCAGACTCGGCTCCACCAATACTGTGGGATAAATACTCTTGTGTAAAGACGACTATAGAGAGACTTATAGCAGGTGTCACAAATAAACACTGAAACACTCCTTGGAGGCGGAAGCCACTGGTTCAAGGTGTGCTGTGGCTGTGCCAGCTCAATGTGGAGAGGGTGGAGGGAGACATTGCCTTTTGAAGCCTTGATTTAATGGTGGTTATTTTCCCAGCCCCAGGTGGGGGTGGGGCTAGGTCTCTGCCAATTCTGCATCAAGTTAACTTCCAATTCTCTACTGGTAGTGTGGCTGTAAACTGCCTACGCTTTCCTTGTCTGCAGGAGATTAGCCTGTGTGAGTGGGGATTATGACTAGTAGGTGGTGAGTGTGTGTGTGTGTGTGTGTACACTAGGTTGGCTCCAGTAATAAGGTACAGGGATTATTTACACACCCTCGTAGGCTCCCAGCCGGCCTCCAGGCCACCTCCTATAGGCCTATCCAATTAAACGCAGCACTGATTGGCTGTCTCTACCTGGGTTTTAAACGCAGCACTCTGATTGGCTGTCTCCACCTGGGGTTGAAACACATCACTCTGATTGGCTGTTTCTGCTTGGGTTTCTTCTTAAAAAAAATCTTATCTCCACAGAATGAAGAGATGGATAAGAAGTATGCTGGCCTTTTGGAAAAGAAATGGACCTCGGTTATCAGATTACAAAAGAAGGTTTGTCTCCCCCCCCCCCCCCCCCTAAAATATATACCGTACTTTTCGGACTATAAGCCGCGGCTTTTTTCCCCATTTTTCGACCCTGTGGCTTATATAACGGTGCGGCTTATATGTGGACCAAACCTGAAAATATTGCTTTTTTTACTGCATTGAAATGTTATTTATCTGTTCCCTTATTTGCTAAACTTAATACAACTTGTAAATGAGTTAATTCTTGTCATTTGTCCGACAGTATTGTGACAATCCCCTCTGTGCACGAACCCTTACATATGGTAATTAAACATTAAAACACCTGCGGCTTATAGTCCAGTGCGGCTTATATATGTACACATCATTCAATTTAGCTGCTGCGGCTTATAGTCGGGTGCGGCTTATAGTGCGAAAAGTACGGTATATATTTTTTTAACATTCCAGTGCATGGTCTTACAATTTCCCTTCCCATTACCATCACCCCATATCCGGGCATGGAACTAACTTTTTACTCATCAGGTCAACCAACCAACCAAAGACCAAGTTGACTTCTAAGCTGCCGAAATCGTTTTTTTTAGTTGTTTGGTAGTCAAACACGGGTTGGCTACCTGTCGGCCAGTATTTTACAGTGTGATATGTGTTTTGGTTTGTTGGAAGTGCAGTTTCTAACTGTTGCCTGGCCGCACTCGGCAGGTGATGGAGCTGGAGTCGAAGCTGAACGAGGCCAAGGAGGAGATCACCCTGGGCGGGCCCGTCGCCCTGAAACGCGACCCCAAAGAATGGATCCCGCGCCCGCCGGAGAAGTATGCGCTGAGTGGCCACCGCAGCCCCATAAACCGTGTCATCTTCCACCCGGTGTTCAGTGTCATGGTGTCCGCCTCAGAGGATGCTACAATAAAGGTATGTGGCTGGATGTTCACATTCTCTCTCTAGGTTTCCAGGCTCCTCAGCAGTAACATGTTTTCTTGTTTTCTTTTTAATAAATTCTGGATTCAGCTTTTTGTCAACATTTACATACTGGGATAGTTTATGTGAGAATGTTGCCATATTCAACCTTGCATGTTGTCAATGGTGTAGCACTGGTTGATTAGGTGGTTCGTAGCTTACTATAGAGGGGGGGGGGGGGGGGGGGGGTGGTAGTAGGCGTGGGGGGGGGGATACAAATCCATACAGCAATATATCACAATATTTTATGTGCCGATATGTCAAAACAATGAAGCTTGACAATCCCATTTGGCTACAATACAAATGATTGGAATGAGGTGAACAGACTGAAAGCATTATCCTATTAGATCAAACAGATGATTTATATATGTTTTATTGCATGTTGATAGAGATTTCTGTTGTGGACATAATTTGTAGTTAGAAAAGGTAATAAATTGCAATATATCGCAATATCGCCATATTACTATATTGTGACTAGTATGGTGATAATATGGTATCATGGTGCCTCTGGTGATTCCCACCCCAAGTAGATAATAATCAGTTGTTAGGCTGATGGGTGGGTGTACTTATAATGGTCATAGAAAGAGGTGGACATACTTGTTTATTCCCCCAAAGTCTCAAGAGAAGTCTGCTCACACCCTTCTACTCATGCACCATCCAGTGGTTTCCTTAGTTACCATGGCAACCATATATGTGACTCGGCGTCACCAAACCCGACTTGGTGCGGCGAGATACAAGCATCAGAAAATGTCTTGCACTTATTATTGTTAGATTGTCCGACAGTATTGTGTCTCAATACTGTGGAAAGACTACAGATGAGGGCTTACGCTGGGTGTGGTCTGTCTGCGAGGTGCTTCATGCATTAATTTTCACAGGTACTTGGCGAGGTGTTAAAAACACACACAAGGACACAAGCTCTCCTTTCTTAGCAGAGAGAACGAAAATGTTAATACACTTACCGTAATTCCTCTAATAGTAACCTGTATTCTATTCAAATCCGGGTCTCTATTAATATCCGGGTGCGCTGTTGAGCTAAGCAATTATAAGCCGGCCTTAAATACAAACCGGGTTACTAATATACGCGTGAGCGAACCTCTCCTTACTTCCGTATGGAACACAGGTCGCGCGCAGCACGTAACACAACAACAACAGAGCTGAAAGCAGCTGACTGTAAAAGAGCACGTTGATTCCTGGTTTGGGAATAGCACTGCACAAGACCGAAGCAGACTACAAAGAGTGACACGTTCAGCGGAACGCACAATTGGAGGGGGGCTTCCCACCCTCCAGAACATTTACAACAAGCGGTGCAGGGGTAAGGCTAAGAGAATCATCAAGGACTCCAGCCACCCGAACAACTGCCTCTTTGAACTGCTGCGGTCAGGCAAGCGATACCGGAGTCTCAAGGCGAGCACAGAAAGACTCAGAAGAAGCTTCTATCCCCAGGCCATCAGGCTGCTCAACGAACAATAAACACTATGTAACAACCATCAAATTCACACAGCACACACATCCACGCACACACTCACTTTAAACAAACAACACACTGCAGCACCCACTCTCCACACTTTAGATCACCTAAACACACTTTATATTTATTGGTAAAGGATTTGCACTACAACTCGTACACCTTACTGTAAATTGTACCTAAATTGTACCTCATCCCATTTCTGCTTTGCACTATATAGTATTGTATATTAGTATATTGCATAGTATATTGTATATTGTATGGTAACTCAGTTACTTCTAGTCTGCATCGAACATTGTACATATGTCTATACTGAACACTGGGACCTCTATTTTTACTTCTTTTTACATGCTACTTTATTTTATTTCATACTTATCTTGTCTAGCACAGTCTCTGGAGCGAAACAGTAAGAAGCATTTTGTATAAAAGTATTCTGTACTTCTGTATGACAACTATTAAAGAAACTAAACTAAACTACCCACAGCACCTGGAGCTGCTAACTGGCTAACGCTATGAGAGTCAACGTTGCCACCCACAGCACCCGGAGCTGCTAACTGGCTAACGCTACGAGAGCCAACGTTGATACCCACAGCACCCGGAGCTGCTAACTGGCTAACGCTATGAGCTAACGTTGCTACCCACAGCACCCGGAGCTGCTAACTGGCTAACGCTATGAGAGCTAACGTTGCTACCCACAGCACCCGGAGCTGCCAACTGGCTAACGTTATGAGAGCCAACGTTGATACCCACAGCACCCGGAGCTGCTAACTGGCTAACGTTATGAGAGCTAGCGTTGCTACCCACAGCACCCGGAGCTGCTAACTGGCTAACGCTATGAGAGCTAACGTTGCTACCCACAGCACCCGGAGCTGCCAACTGGCTAACACCATGAGAGCTAACGTTGCTACCCACAGCACCCGGAGCTAGAGCTGCCGCGATTACCGCATTACCGCGGTATCGCTGTTACATCACGGCCACCGCAGAGTAGGCTGAATACCGCGTCACCGCTGTTTTTTATAATAATAATAATAAATTACCCTCCTCTCGTTGGGCTTGCGGCTCTGCAGATATACCCTACTCCTCTATCGAGATTCCAAGCGACCCTATTGGGTACCAGAAAAGTCACGTGAAACATTGCAGACCACTGATTGGTCAGAAGAGAGACGCGTCACACGTTGTAGCGTCATGCAGTGTGTTACCACCAATCGGCAAGCGCGTATTAGGTTTTTACTTCCTGAATGTCAGCACATCACAACACGGCTAATAACGTTAGCTTTAACTCTCCGCCGGAGTGGACTATCATCGCTCCTCAGGAGTACTAAACGAGACATAATGATTTTACTGTCTGCAACGAATGTTATAATAAAAGCCCTTCGTTCTATACACTTGTCTGATTGAAAACTTTATTAACAGACCGCAGAATGGGACAACTCAGCACGCTCTGAGCAAAGAAAGGAACTGAGATATGAATAGAGTATTGCTTGCCTTGGTCCGGTAAATACGCTGATGTTATTGAACGTATAACTATTAGTGCTGTCAAACGATTAAAATATTTAACTCGATTAATCGCATGATTGTCCATATTTAACTCGCGATTAATCGCAAATTAATCGCATTTTATTTTTATTTTTACCTTAAACAGATCTTTTTCAAGTTCCAAGTTTTAATACTCTTATCAACATGCGAGTCAACAAATGCTTGCTTTGTGCAGCCATTTAACACAAAAGGATGACCCTCATGCATTGCAAATTTGCATCAAATTCAAAACAGAGTGATGCACAAAATAACTTAAAAGAAAATAATAATTTAAAACAATGAATAAAGTGTGCATGAAATAATAGGGGAAAGAAAACGTTAGGAACTTGTTACATTCACACACACAAGGGCTGATTAATCACACACCCCCCTCTCTCCCTCACACACACACTCTCCCAGCTCTTTTTCTCTTTTGCCCCTTCCTCATCTCTCTCACCCCCCTCTCTCTCTATATCTCACACACACACACACACACACACACACACACACACACACACACACACACACACACACACACACACTTCAGAAACAAACATAGTATCAATGAGAGCATCAATAATACACCTGAGTGAAGTCTAGTAAAAAAAAAATTTTTTTTTTTTTTTTTTAGTTAATCTTGAGTTAAAAAAATTAGTGGCATTAATAGAATCGGGAGTTAACGCGATATTAACGCGATATATTTGACAGCCTTAATAACTATATAATGTTAATGCCACAAAACGAATGCCTTTATTATAAAGTAGTAACTTTATAGTAATAATAATAAGAAAGGGTCGGGGGGGTTAGGGGTAACCACCCCTGCCCGCGACACCGAGTGAACTGCGCACGACCAGAGGGGAAACTTCGAATCCGTGTTTCACTTTCAATAACTAATGCGTGCTTGCCGAATCCCAAACAATATTCATGCTGCAAAGTAATCCTCTAAAGATAGACATTTAGACTAGAGGCAGGCTATATGCTATAAAGAGTAGACTACTACTAAAAAAAAAAATGCATTCAAACTTTTTATTTTTATTTTTTGTGTGCGTGCGGTAATAACCGCGCGGTAGGAAATATTTTGCAAATGTGTGCGGTAAGGAAAAAATCAATACCGCGGCAGCTCTACCCGGAGCTGCTAACTGGCTAACGCCATGAGAGCTAACGTTGCTACCCACAGCACCCGGAGCTGCCAACTGGCTAATGCCATGAGAGCTAACGTTGCTACCCACAGCACCCGGAGCTGCTAACTGGCTAACGCCATGAGAGCTAACGTTGCTACCCACAGCACCCGGAGCTGCTAACTGGCTAACGTTATGAGAGCTAACATTGCTACCCACAGCACCCGGAGCTGCCAACTGGCTAACGTTATGAGAGCCAACGTTGATACCCACAGCACCCGGAGCTGCTAACTGGCTAACGTTATGAGAGCTAGCGTTGCTACCCACAGCACCCGGAGCTGCTAACTGGCTAACGCTATGAGAGCTAACGTTGCTACCCACAGCACCCGGAGCTGCTAACTGGCTAACGCCATGAGAGCTAACGTTGCTACCCACAGCACCCGGAGCTGCCAACTGGCTAATGCCATGAGAGCTAACGTTGCTACCCACAGCACCCGGAGCTGCTAACTGGCTAACGCCATGAGAGCTAACGTTGCTACCCACAGCACCCGGAGCTGCTAACTGGCTAACGTTATGAGAGCTAACGTTGCTACCCACAGCACCCGGAGCTGCTAACTGGCTAACGTTATGAGAGCTAATGTTGCTACCCACAGCACCCGGAGCTGCTAACTGGCTAACGTTATGAGAGCCAACGTTGCTACCCACAGCACCCCGGAGCTGCTAACTGGCTAACGTTATGAGAGCCAACGTTGCTACCCACAGCACCCGGAGCTGCTAACTGGCTAACGTTATGAGAGCCAACGTTGCTACCCACAGCACCCGGAGCTGCTAAGGTAAAGTTACTTGATTTCACTTTGAAAACGTTAAAATGACCAGTGACCACCTGTAATTGCACTGTTTACTATTTCATACAGTACTTGGTTTCAATAAATGAACCCAGTACATTTTACTGGGTTCAAACTGACACAAAATGTTGATTTATGCATTATGATCTGTTTGAAAATTAGAAATATAGGCCTCTCTCTTATACATGCCTCCTCCTAATACAAGCCTGGTACCCGCTACAGTTGAAACAAATACAAGCCGGGGTTACTATTAGAGGAATTACGGTATCTTAACGTTTTAAGTTATAGCAACTTAACTTGTGACAAACGTGTCTATATTAAAAATACCATCATAAAACGCGAGTCGGTGTATTGTCATTAAACAACATTAAAACAGATTTAGAATGTCACAAATTTTATGAGCGAACGAATTTCGTTCGAGTGGATTTGTTGCAACCTAATGCCATAAGAAAGTAAAATCATTCAATAGGGAAACTCAAAGAAAATAACAAACAACAATTTTGTCAGCATTTTCCATACAGGCATTTCACGTTTAACACATTCCCGGCCATTGGGCGCTGTCTAATCTCACTCTATACGGCCAGCATTTCAAAACAGACTTGCATTGTGCGCAAGGCTGTTTGTAGAGCTAAATCTATACTTTATAGTATTGCTATCTGTCCATTCTCATTGTCAATTGAGACCATAAACCGTCCCTTCAAAATGGCTTAAAGAAAAAAAAATCATCAATACGTTCTCATTTTATAGCGTCTTGAATATAAGCGTTATATGAGATTTGGTCTAGTATATTTTCAAAATGCACATTGTCGGTATTCATGGTCCACCATGAATGCATGAAAGGGGTGGGGGGTGGGGGACGTCGTTTCTGATTATTGATTACCAATAACGGCATTAGCCTCAGTAGCCACATTCGCTGATTGCCTGGTTGGCTATGATAACAAGGCTTGATCAGCATGTAATTTACGTGAAAAAGATCTTACCGTGGGCCGGTTGGATCCCCAAAAGGATTTCCCAGTTATCGATCGTCATCTGGTAGATCGATATGTCCATTGGCTGATGATATATTCCTTTACTGCATACTGAATTCGGCGTCGCAAAAGGTATTCCAAGCTACAGGCTACACGTATAGATTCCAGCTAACAGTAAACTCCATTCAAAGTAAAAAAATTTAAGAAAGCACCGTTCTGCCACAGGGAACACTGCATTATCGAGACAGCGCCCCTACGAGGATCTGGCCGGTAATGCACTTTTCAGAATTCCAAGAGTGGGGCCGCTCGGTGACATTGAGTAAATGGAATAAAAGCCAGGGCGGCTAAGTGGCGCAGTGGGCAAGGCGCTCGCCACTAGTGCAGGAGATGCTGGGTTCGAGCCCAGCTCTCGGCATTGCTACCAGCTTGGCTGGTCGTTCATACTAACACAATTGGCAGTGTTAGGGGTGGGAAAGCTGGTGGGTGGGTCCTGGTCGTTGTAAACAGCGACTCCTACAGTTCGGTCGGGGCGCCTGCACAGCGAGGAAAGGATCTAAGGGGGGTAGTGTGATCCTTCCACACGTTACACCCTCTCAGTGAGAGTCTGCGCTGCCAGGTGAAAAGAAGCGGTTGATTGGCTACACATGTGTCGGAGGAAGCATGTGATAGCCTCCACTCTCCCAGACCGACCGTAGGGGGTAGGTGCGCAGCGACCAGGAAGGGGATTGGGAATTGGCATAACGACTAACATTGGGATGGGAGAAAAACGGAGGAAAAAGGAGGGGGAAAAAGATCAAAAAATAAAAATAAAAAATGGAATAAAAGCCAAAGCAACCTTGCCCTCTACCGTTGGATCCGAAACACGGACATGTCCGTGGTTGGCCGGGAACCAGTTAACGTTGGGTTTCATTTCAGCCATTGTTATGCTTTATTGTCATTAAACATCCACTTGTAAACAGCTGTCCTTATTTTAACACAATGGGGACGAACAACATGTTTCGATTCCACCCGTTGTGGACAGAAGCACGGATATCTCCGTGGCAAGTTGTTTTGGCTTTTATCCCATTTTAATAACTTATTCAAGGTCGCCGAGCTGCACTGCAGATGTACCCTACTCTTTGAATTCGAGAGAGTGCAATACCGGCCAGATCCTCTTAGGGGCACTATCGTGATAAGAGTGTTCCCTGTGGCAGAAGTTGTCTTTATTTTTTTTGGATCTCTAATGTAGTTTTCTACTCATCAGCTATTTTCTGTTCCACGGAATACCTTTTGGAGCGCGGATTTCACTATGCAATAAGGGGATTTATCATCAGCCAATGGACATATCGATCTACCAGATGGCGATCGATAACAGGGAAATGCTCAGGGGGATCCAACCGGCTCATGGTAAGATCTTTTTCACGTAAAGTACAACCCGATCGGGCATTGTTTTGATAGCCATCCAGGCGATCGGCCTATGTGGCTACTTAGACGAACACGGTTATTGGTAATCAATAATAAGAAACGACGTCCCCCGCCCGTGCCGACCATATGCAGTTTGAGTTTTAACTGTAGCATCTGTATAACTGAAATGCCATTGGATATAACGTTAGTAGCTATTAGCCCTTTATCTAGCCTTCCAGGAAATATACTAGACCAAATGCCGTATAACGCTTATATTCACGGCGCTATAAAATGAGAACGTATTGATGAATTTTTTTTGTCTTTAAGCCATTTTGAAGGGACTGGACAGATAGCAATACTATAAAGTATAGATTTAGCTCTACAAACAGCCCCACGTCTGTTTACATTTGCTGGTCCTCTAGAGATGTATTAGACTCATCCCAGTGGCCCCGAATGTGTTAATGTTGCGCTTTGTTATTGCGTGGCTTGAATCCGCGGCAGTAAGCCAGATAAACGAATTTATTAACGCGCCTTTCAAGATGCGCTATTTGTCAGGACAGGCCGCCACGGCGGTGACGTCATTAAGTTGATGGCTATTGATGGATATAAACAGCGTTTTGACAGTGCTCTGCTGATATGATATTTTTGCCGAGTCGTTGCGCGAGTTGGACGTTTTATTTACTTGATCACTGATTGTGAAACGTGATTCCGGAGTGATACCAAGCGATCTCGATTCATAGACCTATGCAATCTCATTTCTCAAAAAATTAACACTCCAAGAATACCATACATCAGCATAAGATATATAGCCTAGGGCGCCCCAGTGGCGAACCACATAACACGCTGAGTCGCGGCACGGCCGACCCGGGTTCGATTCCCGAACCCGTCGTTATTTGTCGAATGTCTTCCCCCCACTCTGTCTCCCGTTTCACCTCTCTCTCTCTCTCTACTGGACTGCCCAGTAGAATAAAGCGATAAACGCAAAAAAAATTATCTTTAAAGATATATACCGTAATTCCTCTAATAGTGACCCGGGCTTGTATTTGTTTCAACTGTAGCGGGTACCAGGCTTGTATTAGGAGGAGGCCTGTATAAGAGAGAGGCCTATATTTCTAATTTTCAAACGGATCATAATGAATAAATCAACATTTTGTGTCAGTTTGAACCCAGTAAAATGTACTGGGTTCATTTATTGAAACCAAGTACTGTATGAAATAGTAAACAGTGCAATTACAGGTGGTCACTGGTCATTTCAACGTTTTCAAAGTGAAATCAAGTAACTTTACCTTAGCAGCTCCGTGTACAGTAGGTAGCAACGTTAGCTCTCATAACGTTAGCCAGTTAGCAGCTCCGGGTACTGTAGGTAGCAACGTTAGCTCTCATAACGTTAGCCAGTTAGCAGCTCCGGCTACTGTAGGTAGCAACGTTAGCTCTCATAAAGTTAGCCAGTTAGCAGCTCCGGGTACTGTAGGTAGCAACGTTAGCTCTCATAACGTTAGCCAGTTAGCAGCTCCGGGTACTGTAGGTAGCAACGTTAGCTCTCATAACGTTAGCCAGTTAGCAGCTCCGGGTACTGTAGGTAGCAACGTTAGCTCTCATAACGTTTCCACTCGGAAAGTAGTGTTGCCATGCTTGCTCTGTTGTTGTTGTGTTACGTGCTGCGCGCGACCCGTGTTCCATACGGAAGTAAGGAGAGGTTCGCTCACGCGTATATTAGTAACCCGGTTTGTATTAGGAGGTCGGCTTATAATTGCTTAGCTCAACAGCGTACCCGGACATTAATAGAGAGTCGGTTTTTAATTGAATACAGGTCACTATTAGAGGAAATACGGTAGCCTAAAAAGAATCCAACTTTTCAGTTATTCTCAAGGACATAGTCATGCAAAAACTGAAAGAATGAGGCAGTTTGACATCAGGCATATTATTTTGACAGTGACGGTTAGAGCTAGGAGAGAAAGGGGAGGCATTGCTGATTTAAACATGCTTCTCATTTATTTGGTCAAAAAAAGGTTTAACTTTAACACTATAGTCAAGTCAAGTCAAGTCAAGAGTTTTATTTGTCACGGCATACAGATATACAATGAAATGCGGGTGGTCTTGCCCGCAACGATGTGCAATTGGTACAACATATAACATATAATAGAATCCAATACAAAAAAAAATTTGCAATAAAATTGTGCAATAACAGGTAGTAGGTAACAATAAATTTGTGCAATGACGTGTAACAGTTGACAGTTAACAGTAGTAGTAATAGTAGTGCAATACACTGTTACTGTTGCTAATACTAATTTAAAGTGGCCTTTCCTTTTGGCAATAAGTGAGGGTGCGTGCGGCCTGAGTGTGTGCCCGCTCATGCTAAAGTGTTACAGTGGTACTCAATGTTCATTGTTCAGGACTCTGATGGCCTGGGGGAAGAAGCTGAGCCTAAGCCGCTCTGTCCTAGTAGCTGGGGTTCGTAGGCGTCTGCCTGACCTCAGCAGCTGGAACAGGCTGTTATTGGGGTGGTGAGGGTCTTTCATTATCCTGCAGGCTCTGGATTTGCACCTCTTGTTGTATAGAACCTGCAGGGGAGGTAGTGCAATACCCGTGGTACGCTCGGCTGAGCGCACCACTCTCTGTAGGGCCTTCTTGTCTTGTGCCGTGCTGTTTCCATACCAGGCAGTGATGTTTCCGGTCAAGATGCTCTCTACAGCTCCTGAGTAGAAGGACTGGAGTATCTTCCCCGATACTCTGAACTTCCTTAACTGTCTCAGGTGGTAGAGGCGCTGTTTCGCCTTCTTTACTACTGTGTCTATGTGTGTTGACCATGTCAGATCCTCTGAGATGTGGACCCCCAGGTACTTAAAGCTGCTCACCCTGTCCACGGTAGCCCCGTTAATCATCAGTGGTGTGTGTGTCTCCTGCTGTCCTCTCCTATAATCCACGATCAGCTCCTTGGTTTTACCAATGTTCAGGAGCAGGCTGTTGTCCTGGCACCAGCGTTCCAGTACCTCAACCTCCTCCCGGTAGGCCTTCTCGTCGTTGTCCGAGATCAGCCCCACCACCACCGTGTAGTCGGCGAACTTCACTATGGAGTTGGAGCTGAACTTGGCCACACAGTCGTGTGTGTAGAGTGAGTACAGCAGGGGGCTTAGAACACAGCCCTGGGGGGACCCGATGCTCAGGGTGATGGTGTTGGAGGTCTGACCCCCCACCCTGACCGCCTGGGGTCTTTCACTCAGAAAGTCCAGTACCCAGGCGCTCAGGGCGGAGCTCAGACCCAGCTCGATCAGCTTGTCCACCAGTCTGGTGGGGACTATGGTGTTGAACGCTGAGCTGTAGTCAATGAACAACAGTCTTACATAGCCCCCCTTCTGACGGTCAAGGTGGTAGAGGGTGCTGTGCAGTACCTGGGAGACCGCGTCGTCAGTGGACCTGTTTGTCCTGTATGCAAATTGCATAGGGTCCATATCACTGGGGAGGGAGGCACAAATGTGGTCCTTGACCAGCCTCTCAAAACATTTCATGACCACAGAGGTGAGTGCCACCGGTCTGTAGACATTTGGACATGTTGGGGAGGGTTTCTTCGGTACAGGGATGATGGTAGACATCTTGAAGCAGGCAGGGACCACCGACTCCGCCAGGGATTGATTGAATATGGCGGTGAACACAGGGGCTAGCTGGTTGGCACAGGACTTAAGTATGCGTCCTGTTATTCCATCTGGGCCAGCAGCCTTCCTGGTGTTCACCTGCATAAATGCTCTTCTCACACTGTGTACCGTCAATGAGAGAGCGTCCCCGCCCCCCCGCGGATGCCCCCCCCCCCTCCACAACAGCCGGCGCACCAGTGACGTCACTAGCCGTTGGGCTAGCAGTGCCACTGTTTGCACCAAACCGAGCGTAAAAGGTGTTGAGCTTGTCCGCAAGGGAGGCGTCGTCGCTCCCCATTGAGGGGGCGCTGACTTTGTAGTCAGTTATAGCCCTCAGTCCCTGCCATAATCCTCTTGTGTCATTCTGTGCCATTTGTGCCTCCATCTTGTCGGCATACGTCCTCTTAGCAAGTTTGACAGCCTTGCGCAGAGTGTAGACTGTTGTCTTGTACTCTTCCATGTTTCCTGACTCTCTGCCCCGGTTATAAGCAGTGGTGCGAGAGTTCAGGGCTGCTCTGATGGTACTGTCCACCCATGGTTTCTGGTTTGGGAACACCCTCGCCTTCTTTGTGGGGACGATAGTATCAGCCAGTGTTGTTATGAATGACACTACAGCGTCTGTGAAATCGCTGACGTCACTATTACTCCTCCTGAACATTCCCCAGTCGGCGTCATCCAGTGCGTCTTGAAACGTGGCCTCTGATTGGTCGTCCCATTTTTTTACCTCACGTGACACGACGGCGTCACGTGATCTCTGTTTATACGCTGGGACCAAGAAGATGGCGGCGTGATCCGATGTGTTTGTTGCTCCCGCTAATGGTGGAGCCGGTACAGCCTTGTATCCGGCTCTAAACGGGGTGTAACAGTGGTCGAGTGTATTTCCTCCCCTTGTGGAGCAGACGATGTGCTGGAAGAAAGACGGCATGACTTTCTTCAGATTTGCCTGATTGAAATCCCCGGCTATGATCATGGCTGCGTCCGGATGCTTGATCTGGTGCGCGTTCAGATGGTAGTGTAGTTCCCCTAGCGCCCTGCCGACATTCGCCTGGGGATGGATGTACACTGCCGTCATTATCACTGCAGTGAATTCGCGCGGCAGATGGAAGGGGCGACATTGGATCGTGATGTGTTCCATGTCGGGAGAGCATGAACGGGAGAGTATCTTCACTTCCCCGGGGCTAGTCCAGCCGTTGTTGGTCATAAGGCATAGCCCCCCGCCGATGCTCTTCCCGGAGGCTTCTGTACGATCCGCTCTGAAGATGGTGAAGGAGTCGGAGGGAGAGATGCTGTGATCGGGAGTCACTGGTTTCAGCCAGGTCTCGGTGAAACACAGGATATTGCATTCCCTCATCTCTCGCTGGAATCGGACCCGTGCACGTAAATCATCCATCTTACTCTCTAGCGAACGGGCATTCGCTAGGAAGATGGATGGAATAGCCGGACGGTAAGCAGATTTCCTTAATCTTAATCTGATCCCGCTCCTCTTCCCCCTGTGTCTTCTCTTTGTCTTGCGTCCTTCTTTGTCTGCCGGCGCGTTGTCTTTGTCTCGCCTGATCTCCGATGGCCATTCCTGGCATGATAAAGTGTCTCTAAACTCCCCTTTGAGTCCGGAGTTTAGGTCAATAAGTGACTGACGGTCGTATGACGTCCCCGCCAGTGATGCTTCGATAAAAAAAGTAATAAAAACAAACATAATAACTATAAATGTGCACATTCGTTGCTGAGCAAAACCCATGGCGACTGACTCGGGGTCGCGCCAAGTGTAGTCCATAGGGACCAGCCACGAGTTAACTCGTGTTTCGGTGCCATGCGTTGTGGACCAGAGCCACGAGTTAACTTGTGGCAAGTTGTTATTGTTTTATTCCATATTAATAACGCTATTAACGTCCGCGATCGACTTGCAGGACCTACCCACATATTTGATTTTCGAAACATGCAATACCGGCCAGATCCGCTTAGGGGCGCCATCGCTCCACTGCAGTATCATTGAGGGCGATTGAAAAAAATATATTTTTTACTGTCTGTGGGCGTTTCATATGAGCCTCGGTTCCAAACGAACACCCTCCATCTTTGATCCCGTTACCGAATGCAGATTTCAGCTGGAATAATGGGATTTATGATCAACCAATGGACATATCGATCTACCAGATTCCGATGACTACTGACGAAATGCTGCCGGCGATCACATGGGTTGACGGTAGGATACTATTCCCCCAAATTACAGCTGGATTGGACATTGTTTTAAAACGCAACGTGATCGATCAGTGAAAATGGCTGATTGAACGCACACTGTATTGCTAATCAATAATAGTAATCGGCGTCGCCCGCCGCCCCCATTTCATCCATAGATGCTCTGTAATAGTCCGGATGCTATGCAATTTGTTTTATTTCATTCGTATATATACAGCAGAAATGGCGTTTGATATAACGTGACTAGCCTTTAGCCTATTATCTAGCTCCCCAGAAAAAAGACTAGGCGAAAACTGCGATAAACCTTATATTCACGGCGCTATAAAATGACAACCAACCGATGGATTTTTATTTTCTTTAAGCCATTATGAAGGCACGGTTTATGCACTCAAGTGACAATCAGAATGGACAGATAGCAATACTATAAAGTATATATATAGCTGTTAGAAAGTACATCGGTTTGTTGACAACGCTCGGTCCTCTGGCCTATAAATCGGCGCAAGACTCTGGTCGCCAAAGTGTTAATAATGTTTGGCACACAAAGACCGAACTGACTGAAAAATATAGGCAACATTTGTCAAAGTATTAACTTAGTGCAAACAAACAAAATAATTAAACCTTTTCTATTTTTGTGGCCACATTATAGACAAAGGCAACATAAAGTATGCATTATGCTCAACCAGCACTAGACTTTCTTATCAAAAAGGAAAAGTCACTGTTATTTAAAATAAATAAATCATGTGTACTAAATATATATTTACTTTTTAATTGCATGAAACATTATGACGTATTCTCTTATGCCGCTTTTCACTGCATGGTACCTAATCGACTCGACTCGCTTTTGCTTTTTGAGTGTCTTGGTAGCCGTATCTGAAGTGATGTCACACGAGGAAGTAAATAGTCAACAGTAACACTGCGTTGGAAGGAGAAGCCCTGATATAATATAAACCAACAGCCAATAAATGTGAAGTTATCTTTGAACATCTGTTGTCAAGCCTCGTCAATATACCCCCACTTCCCCACAATGGAACTGGTGTCGTGGAGTCACTTCGCTGTGAGCTTTTCCACGGTTAGCTTGCGGCTAACCCTAGTTAGCTCGCCGCTAGCGCTAGTTAGCTTGCGGCTAACGTAACGTTAGCCTAGCTTGCGGCTAACGTTATAACCGAACAATACACACATGCCCCGAACCGTGGAGGTCGTATCGAATGGTGTACGGTTGAATGCGTACCGTTTCACCCCTAATTGTGATTAATCTTTAAACATCTTTAAAACTCACTTCATCTCAAAATGCAGTAGATTTTAATTGTACTCAACATAAGATAATATCGCATAATAATAAACATTCAATTATTAGACCTAAATATATTTGTTTTGTAGCAAGCAGTTTTGTTGTTGCCATTTATCCATTAAAAAAACGTTTTCATTATTGTTTCTGGTTATTACTCTGTTAACAAAGTCGGGCTTTCACACATGTCCAGCTCTTCATGTGAAATTAAACTCCAAATTCCCAAGTTTACACAATAATGTCACTTAATGTAATTCTAGACAACAGGGAAACGTGTATAATTATGGACTCAAGCTATGAGACCATTTTTAAGGGTGATGCATTCGGAATTAAAGGAGTTGTTCAATTTAGCCGTATCGGTGATCTATGAGGTTCTCCGACCTTAACTCATTCAGCGCCAGCTATTAGACGGAGCCCGTCATAGCAAGGCCACGCTTTAAAAGATAGGAGTTTGTCACCTTGTTTGTCGAGCTATAACTATATTTTAGCTATGGATACAATACTATGGCCCATTTGACATCACCTATCTATCGTTCAATATGTGAAAAATTATAAATGTTTCCATCCATACGTTCCTGTGTTATACCGTGGTGAATATAAGTATGGTTTTAGAGCAGTCTGGGGTAATTCCCGAAATTGCTGAGTTATAGCCTTATACATCAATTCTACTATAAACGTTGCCGTTTCTTGCCTGTACACGCTACTATTCCCAAATCACACCTATGTCATAGGTATTATGTTTCATCATGAATGCATGAAAGGGGGGGTCGTTTCTGATTATTTTATTGTCAGTAACGGCATTCGTATTGAACACTAAGCTTATCAGCCTGATCGGTATAAAAGCATTAAATTTGATAGATGGGTGCACCAGATTTAGCAAGAAGCTATAATTTCCATCTATAGTCCTATGTACTGTAACGTTACTAGGGCTGTACCGAATGTCATTTTTTTTACATTCAAAGCTTCTATTGAAGTATTCGAACGAAGCTTTGAATGTCTATTAAAAAAATTAAAAAAGTGATTCATCTGATTAAATTAGTATTTTTCTTTTATTAAATCAACTTTATCAGTTTCGTCAACATAAAAATCCAATAAGGGCACGGTTGGTATGAAAGTGATGGTGATGTCTTATAGTATAATATTAGTGTAGCCTAATCTTTAAATGCAACTGTGAAGAAAACCCCCATTGGTTTAAACAGATTGAATAGACAGAAGGAAATTTTAATTTTTTTTTTAAATAAAGAAAATATATATTTTTTTTGTTAAAAATAGAAAGTTCGAATGTTGATTTAAAATTTGAATGTCAACATTATGATCGAAGCTTGGAAGCATTCGGTACAGCCCTAAACGTTACATGGCTATTTAATCACAATAGTGTCAGTGATTAGCCTTGTGCTCTAGCTGTATCTATTGTGATCATTAGTGACCATCGTTAGAGAGTTGGTGTGTTTCCTGACATGGCTTTTGGAGAGTGATCTTCGCACGTGTTTTGCGAGTCCAGTCCCCACGGTATGTTGACAGAATTTGCAAAACACCTTATTGTCGGTCATATAAAAATCATTAGGATACTGCTCTGCTCTGAATTTAGGGCTTAGTGTGGAATTTCTTCCAACGTTAACACCGAAGCAGCTAGACGCTTGGACATTGCTGCGTGTTGTGTGTAACACGCTGTAGCGTCCCCGGTCATGTTTGCTTTGCACCAAACGTTCAATGTTCTCCCGAACACGGAATTTCAGTCCAGATTAGGGCAAATTCTGCAATATTCCACGTTTACAGTTGATTGTATTTTTATTGGTAAATTCCGCGATTCCGTCCACGATTCCGTGAACGCGGATTTCATATGGCTCTACCTATGGTAACACCAAGGTCCCTGGATGAATAATGAATACAAATATTGAATAAAAGAAATAACGATGAAAACCCGACTATACTCTGGTCTGGTGCTGAACGGTTGGCGAGTTAACCCGACTTTACTCGGGTCTGGCGTCCATTGAGTTAAGGGGTAAATTGAGTTCATAGCTGATAATATTGGCATAATACTGAATACGTTGTAGCTTATACAACAGAGGTATGTCCAAGTTATTGATTATATAGGTTAGTAGTTGATTTGTCTTCAGACATTCACTCAGACCTAAAACCTTTATCTGCACTGTTTTAGAATATTGCTGCCGTCAGCGAAAACCTTGAGGTTTGAGAAGGTTCAACTTCAGGAATTTTGAAAAACAAGCTCATATTTAGACTATGTGTTTTTCTGCTTTGGTTTTGGAATCTGTGTCACCATAGAAAACCATGACAACTTGAAATTCATGGAAAAGATGGAAATCGTCAAGATTTGAAATTGTTCCTGTCTGTTGTGAAGGGCCAGATTAAACTGAGAATATCCCTTTATTGTTTGATATACTTTGTATATTATTTATATATATACACGGAATATCCCTTTACCTGCGTTCAGACCAGAGTAATATTCGCTCTCCTATTGGACAGCGCCCCCAGGCGCCAACGCGCAAGCCCCCAACGGCAAGTTCAAAGACAACTGCAGGCATGTCAGAACATGCCCGGAGTCAGCGTAGTAATACGAGACAAGGACTGAGGTTGGGACTAGATATTCACTTAAGTATATATGCTGGCGCAGGTGTGCCCAGCAGTAGTTCATTCAGTTCGTCTAAGTAGCTGTTCATCAAGTTCGGTAAAACAGTGAAGTGAGCAACCTTGCGTCTAAACAGAGCATTGAGAACCGCGTGCGAATAGAATGGTAAAAGTGTCAGAGTTTAATGAAGTAACGTTGAGTTCGACTTAATCTAATGTGAAGTAAATAGTCAATCATTTATTGTATATCGTGCGGCCACAGTTCTTCCGTGTGTAGCATTACCCAGCGGTTCGTCGTGTCTTTAGCTAGTGTACTTAGCCAGGGTGTGTGGCCTAAATACGTCGCCCACACCCGAGGAGTCCTAGGCGGAGAACCGTTGGACATGTACACAGGAGAATCGGCGTCGGCGATTGCAGAACCATTCCTGGTTGGATTATATTGATTTGGGACGTGACCACCGGAGAAGAGCATCGTTGATTTCCACTATCGTTTGGGATTCAACCTCGTGAGGATTACAACTCGGGCCTGCCTCGTGGACGGGGCTGGCTAGCTGTCATCAATGCTGTCGGGCATTTGGATTACAATTATTGCTTTTGCTGCTGATCAAGGGAGTTTACAAGGACCGACTCCTGTACCTGGAGTCTCTTTATTCCTCATTGAATCAGACGGAGTACCCGAACATTCCTCTACCCTCCAGGCCTTACACCCCGGAGGGAACCCATTGTCTCCAGTCGGTACCAGTGTTGCCCTATATAATTGCTACTATACAACAGGTGGCGTCAACTTAGACCCATCGTAGGATTCCTGCTATTCTTAGTGACTTATGCTCTTGACTGACTTTACGTATATTCTTCGCCTTACAAGCGCGACCCTAATTCTCATTCTGTAACCTAACGTTGCCTAATAATAATAAATTACCCTCAAATACTATTTCTGTGTCAATGCCGTGTTCTTGTGGGTGTTCACCATCTATATTTGATGTACTGTCTGGCCAGTAATTAAAGTACATAACTAGCAGTGGTTTAATCTATCACAATCTTTAATACAGTCAAGGTTTTGTAACCCCTCAGTTACACTGTCCATGTGTTGGCAAAATGATGTGAAAGACCAAATCATGTTTGGGTTGCAATTGGTCAAACTGCTGTCAGAGCCGGTGACAATACATTGGCCTGAACCCTCCCTTTATTCTAGAACTGCAATTTTCAAATTACATTCCCTCAAATACTTTTCTGTCATGTTTTGTGAGAAATGTATGTTAATATGAGCTTGTTATCAATTGAGTCAACATGATTATGTATCGGATATCTCATATGATATGATCCCATTGAAAGACTATAAATGATCATAATGAATTATCGCACAGCCCTATTTATGCTCTCTCCTATCCTTTTGGCTTTTACCACATCACATAACAAAGATGAAAGTACTTGGGTCAGATCCTGGATGTAAAAGCATTTCCACGGCAACACGCTTCTGTTCCCATGTTATTCATTCAGCCTGAGTGCAAGGCTGGCATCAGCACTACCACACACAGCCACTCCCTCTTCATAGCTCTCTCTCCTCTCATTTCCTCTATTCTCCTCTCCCCTCCTCTTTCTCTCTCTAATCTTACCATCCCTCTCTAATGATCTCTCCAGCATTCACTCTCTTTTCTCTCCTCTCTTTTCTCAGTTTACGCCCTGGGCTACAGCAGTCCCCCCCCCCCCCCCTCTCTTTCTCTTTCTTTACCTCTCACATCGATCTCCATGCCTACTTTCAATATATAATATAACCTCCACTATGCTGTGTGTGTGATGTTCTCTTGGGCTGTTTCTGCAGGCAACTGCTGAACCCCCTCCTTGTAGAAATATTTGTTCTGTAGTTTTAATTCAAGATCAAATCAGAGACCCTTTCCCTGTCCTATTTTCTTCCTCCCTAAATTGTTAAATGTCAAACTGATGGAGCTGCACTTAAGCACTCAGCCTACTCTCTTATTCTGCTCTTTCTCCATATATCCCTCATTGGACGTCCACCTCTGACATTCCAGGGAGACGGGCTGTGTTTTGCTTGCAGTCACAATCTAGTCCTCTCCTCCTCCACTCTTTCTCTGCCCCCCTATTAGTATGCAGGGTGTAATTATCATGGTGCTCTGGCACACTGTGGCCAAACATCTCTCTCTCGCTCTCTCTCGCTCTCTCTCTCTCGCGCTCTCTCTCTCCTTTTTCTCCCGCTCCCTCTCTCTCTCCTTTTTCTCCCCATCCCTCTGTTCTCTCTCTCTCTCTGCTTGTTCTCTCTCTTTCTCTCTCTCTTTGTCTTTCTCTCTCGTCCTCTGGTCTATTCTGCCTTCTGCAAACGTGGCACATCTCTGTCACTGCTACAATCTACCTCGACAGCCAGCTCTCAACCTTGGCAGTGTGGATGTCAGCAGAGCAACAGGGATGTTCAGGATATTCAGACGGGGTCCTCACTTTTGCAGGGACTTCAGCGATCAGCTGACAAAAATTGATACATAATAAGAGGCGGCATAGAGTGAGAGGTTGAGGTTCTCCTTCAATATGTTGTTTTGAGACCAATGAGAAGATGTGTTCATAGCAAAAATCATCCCATATTCTCGGCACATGGAAGCCTGGATAGTCTATATAAAGATGACAACTTGCAATATTTGTTCGTTTTTGTCCAATACATTTCACTTCACCAATAGTCAGGGTAAGTGCCTCCCACCAATCTGCGTGTGCAGTCAGGGACCTCATGTGGTCACAGGCATAATATACAAACAACTCCTCTTTAGCCCCCTCCTCCCCGTGTTGGCCATCTAGCATCTAAGCCTAATGCTAACCTGGCTTTTGCAGGAAAAGATTTCAACCATTTTGGGTCAGGGGTGTGGAGGTGTAAGCTGCTGCCCAAGCAATCATATCCACTCTAGTGTCTCATGCATGTGTTGCCTCCAACGGTTTACCACAGAACACCTTGTAACACCAGTGTAGACTGTTGCCATGGTTTTAATTGACTCAAAGGTTTACATCATCCTTGTTTACATCGCCCTAATTGCCGATCAAGTTTCATTGTCCCAGCCTGTGAAACTGATTCAAGAGCCATTGTAAAATATCCAAAATGCACACATGTGAATCTGAAATCTTTTTAGATGCAATTAGGGGTGTAAAGGTACACGTATCCGTACCGAACTGTTTCAGTGTGTACCGTACCATACCGAACGGCTGTGTACTGAACGAATACAACGGTATGTTAACCACTAACGACCACCCACGGGGGCTGTTTTTTTAATCTAATATAATTATAATAATTTTTTTCTTTACAAGTCGATTATTCATTTCAATATAGAATATTCATTGACAGCCCTACAAGTACAATTAGTTACTGCACACTACATCACCCCTGAGTGGAACATGGAAAGCTAAACTTTCCCCCACTGTACCGAAAACCCGTACCGAACACAGTGACTTCAAAACCGAGGTACGTACCGTACCGTTACACCCCTAGATGCAATGCACCTCATTGACGTACAATGTCACTCGCATGAAGAGGACCTTGTTCTGTTTTTGCTGTTTTTCTGCATCTGCCCTTATTTGGCGTCACGAGGACGTCTTGTACTGACCGTACAGATCATAACAGCCTCCAGTTGATTTCCAAGTTTCAGGATGACAGTCGTCCTTACAAATTGTTGCAGGGCATACTGTTGGACACAAAACAAGTGAGGATCATTTTATTCTCTCCTCTTAGAGGTTTATAGAAGCTAAACCTCTATAAATCCATAGATTTATATGAGCTAGGCTAGCGCCCCATCGATTATTTTTATGAGCTAGCGGTCCATAGATTTGTATGAGCTAGCAGTCCATGGTCACACAAGTGTGTTTGCTGCCCCTTACTACACTAATTTTAGCACAAGATCACAATCCTATCCTTTTTCCCCTCCTCCCTTCATCCTTTCATACTATCTGGGTAAAGGAGAAAAGCCATGCTGTGTAGGAGGAAGGGGATGAGGGGGATATTAACATGTCTAGAAAGAGCTTGGCAGGGTGGTCAGTACTACCACAGCACCACAGTGGTCTACCGGCGGATTTAGAGAGGCTTCACTAAGCCAAGCTCAAGGAGAGGAGGGGTCAGACTTGGCAGCAGGGAACCCCCCTCCAAATTGGGCAGAAGGATTGGGGAGGCGCGGGGATGGTGATGGGCTGTCTCCTGTCACCGTCTACCCAAATACCCCCACCGAGGGAGGGACCAGGGACTGCTCATCCCTGCACGGCCAGCCGTCTGTCTACTGAACACACTAACCCTTACAGCCATACTACCCATGTTTATCATGCCGAGACTCTCAAATCCAATTGTAAGTTTGACTCCTAGCACAAAATGTACTGTTCTCCTGGCCTATTTCACTGTCAGTTTGACTCCTAGCACACGATCCATTATCATCCTGGCCTATTTCACTGTCCGCTTGACTCCTTGCACAAGATAGTCCTGAGTCCTGGCCTATTTCACTACCAGCATCCCTTTTACTGCACTACAGCGATTAGGGAAGAACAACACATCACAGAGGCTGTAATCTGATTGTACGAGGTCTTGGAGTGTACTGAATATATTCATGTCTAGCTCAGACGTGTAGGCTGTGGTTCAGTAGGTGATGTTAGTCCTTTTTTTTAACCATCAATGGCCGTGTCCCACTGCTAGGACAATAATACCATTATCTGCATGCTTTGGCTGTCTGGGTACTCAGAAGGTGTTGGGGTGACAGGGTATCACTGGACCACAGATGATGGGACATGTGGGTGCTCTGCTGGGGGTTGGGGTGGGATTTCGAGCGGAACAGCTGAAAAACGGTGTGCGTGTGCACTAGGGCTGTCTAAGGATTTGGATGGTCGACTATGACAAAAAAAAAGTATAATATATATATATATATACCGGTATATATATATATAATAATTTTTTTTTCTTTTTTTTTATCATTCCATTTAGGCTATGTGGGGGGTGCTTAATGTCTGAAGGAGTCGACTGAAGGCTTCTTGTCCTCTGCAAAAGCATGCAATTGGTCCACTGATGGATACATCTTGATATTTAAAGTTATTATATTTGTCTAGTCTAGTGTGTTCATTAGATGGGTGAAATCCTCTTTCAGTGCCTCTGTGCCTGTTTTCGTAGGCAGTTAGCCTCTGGTATGCGTGCCATTAGCGTTAGCCACGCTTCTAGGCCTCTTTTCTTTTGGAAAGAATGATAAAAAAATAAATAAAATAACAATAAATGTGTATTCGACTAAGAGGTTCGACTACGGCTCCTTTCGACCGATTAGTCGACTAATCGACTAATAGGGGTCAGCCCTACTATATACAGGGCTCTACGCTAACCTTTTCCCCAGGGAGCACATGTGCTCCTAAATAAAAGAAAAATTAGGAGCACAATGAAATTTTTTCAAGTAACGGAGTTTATTAACAAACTATTTATTACATGCATATTATACTGTGCGTGCGTGTGAATACTAAGGGTCAACATCTGTGCAATAGCACATATCACCAAAATCACACATTGGCCCATGCCTACTACTAGACACAAAGGATATCGGTTGTCAAGCTGCTTTTGTATGTTGTACTGTTGTCACAATACCAACATTTGATACAGATAAGAAAGGTAATGGAATATATTATTAGATGACAGAACATGGAAAATTCTTTATACAATTATTTAATTCATTATAATTTAAACGCTATTGAATAATAGTTAATCTATAGTAATTAATACAATTATTCTGTTACAGCTACTGAGCTATATACTATAGCTACTGTCCATCAATATCTTCCTTTTGAATGAAATGGGTTCAGGAGAGAGATGGAGAGAGGGAGAGAGAGAGCGAGACACACGCGCGCACACACACACACACACACACACACACACACACACACACACACACACACACACACACACACACACACACACACACACACACACACACACACAGAGAGAGACAGATTCTCAGCCCCTCCTTCCCTCACTATGCCTCTGAGCGTCCCCAGTGATTAGCGTTAGCAGTAGTTAGCGTTAGCAGGTTAGCTTAGTTGGAGTACTCCGTTAGCAGATAACATTACAGTAGTTATTGTTTTTTAGCACGACGTGGGTATATCTGGCGAGGATGCAAAGCATGTTAGTCAATTGGAACTGCTGCGGAGTTTTCGTTGCACATAGAAGCAGCGTGACTCGAGATGAGTTGTTACAGAGCTGATCCACGCTGCTCCGTCTCTATTATGAAATGACAATTGCGCAGTTGTTGACACGCCCACTACACAAGACTATTACTTGCACACTGTGCTCCTAAATGATTTTTCCGGTTCGCACAAATCTATTTTTAGAGGCAAATGCAAGTGAAATGCTCGCACTGTATAGCCCTGATATAATACTCTAATATGCTCATATGGCTCCCAATTTTTTTACACGCCAGAGTGGCTGGGTAGCCTCTGTAATTTACCAGCCAAAGAGGAAATCTACACGCCATTGGCGTTTGGCGGGTGCTTATTTTGTTCCCTGATTATCGATATGAACCGAACGTTGCTAGCTGCCGGAGCCATAGTTATTATGGCTGCGCTTCTGCGGAGATGAGACTTGCCACAGGATTTTCAAAATAAGAGTATCGATATGAACCGAATGCCTATCGCACCAGTGCTACTGAACGCACTGTACAGCCCTGCATTGTCCCGTGGGATTATGGTGCCCCGCGGCAAAATTAATTAGTCTCCCCCTCTATCTCTCTGTCTCTCTCTGTCTGCCAGTGCAGACTGTGAGTGACTGTCACTCAAAGCGATTTGCGAGTATGGGCGGAGCCCAGCCCACAACGGCTTGAAATCTTGAAGTGGAAAAATGCTGCTTTAGAGTACTTGATTAGAAATGCAAAACAATTAATCTTTTTGAAAAAAACCTTACAGATGTGTTCCATAGACTCAAAGGAATTGTGTAAAATTGCCCAAATAGGAAACATTAATATTGTGGATACTACTAGCTAATGGAATGGTATTTATACACATTTTCATATTCTGATTTCCAGTTTGTCTAGATAGATGAGTGGATGGAATATTGTAAGTATTATATTATTACCATGGACATGGACTATCTCACACATCTATCAACAGTAAACATGATCAGTATTCTGACTAATATCATGTCCACAATGGGGCAAAAATGTGTATATATATGTTTGTTTGTATTCTCATTTCTATCGATATTGTTGCAAATTGTGCTTTAGGTCAGTTTTTTACTTCATTCCTGACCCCGCTCACATTTTCTGGAATAACAAACAAACACAGAGGAGCATACCGGGAGGAGGTTTATGAACTGGCACGCTGGTGCCGGGATAACAGCCTACTCCTGAACATTGGTAAAACCAAGGAGCTGATCGTGGATTTTAGGAGAATACAGCATGGGACACACACGCCACTGTGGATAAATGAGGCTATCGTGGACAGGGTGAGCACTTTTTCAAGTACCTGGGAGTCCACATCACAGAGGACCTGACATGGACAACACACATATTCTGTGGTAAAAAATGCAAAACTGCGCCTCTATCACCTAAGACAGTTAAGGAAGTTCAGAGTATCGGGGAAGATGCTCCACTCCTTCTATTCCGGGGCTGTAGAGAGCATTCTGACTGGAAACATCACTTCCTGGTTTGGAAACGGCACAGAACAGGAAGGCCCTCCAGAGAGTGGTGCACTCAGCAGAGCGTACTACGGGTAATCGGGTATTGCACTACCACCCCTGCAGGACTTGTATAACAGGAGGTGCAAATCCAGAGCCTGCACAATAATGAAAGACCCCCACCACCCCAACAACAGCCTGTTCAAGCTGCTTCGGTCAGGCAAGCGCCTACGTACACACGCAACAAGAACGGAGAGACTACGGCTCAGCTTCTTCCCCCAGGCCATCAGAACACTGAACACTGGGCGGTCGGGTGGCGTAGCGGAGATTGCGCTTGTCACCAATGCAAGAGGCTTCGGTCTCGACTCCCGTTGTCAGCATTGCCTGCGGCTTGGGCCGATCGTCATACTAACTCGTTTGGCTGAGTTAGCGAGAGGGAAGTCGTGGGTGGTAATCTGGCGTTGTGGACAGCGACACCTACAGGTCAGGTCTGGGCGCCTGCTCAGCGAAAGGCAGGAAGTGGTGAAGGCAGCGTGACCTCCCACACGTTACACTTCACCAATGAGTCCTCGCTGCCGGGTGAAAAGAGAGCCGCTAACTGTCTCTGCATGTGTCGGAGGAAGCATGTGGGTTCCCTTGTACCGACCAGTAGGCGGAACATGCGCACAATGACCAGGTAGGGGAGGGGGGGAATTGGCATAACGACTAAATTGGGATGGGGAGAAAAGCATAGAAAATCAGGCGGAGAAAAATAGGATAAAAAAAAAAAAAAAAACTGAACTCTCCACACACAAGTACACGTACACAACATACATGCTGCAATCACTTTAAACAATCGCTTTAAAGGGGTCATGTCTTGCTATTCCTTTCACTATTTGGGCAACTTTACACAATTCCTGTGAGTCTATCTAACACATCTGTAAAGTTTTTTTCAAATAAATTCATTGTTTTGTATTTCTAATCAAGTACTCTAAAGCAGCATTTTTCCACTTCAAGATTTCAAGCTGTTTTGGGCTGGACTCCGCCCATAAGCGCTTTGAGTGACAGTCACCCACAGTCTGCATTGAGAGAGATTGAGGGGGATACTAATTAATTTCGCTGTGGGGGGGGGGCATAATCCCACGGGACAATGTATTGGTAACTTGTTTAAAATTACAATATATACCCCTGTGAATATTATTGCACGGATTGGAATACGGGCGCGTGCAATGATATTTTGACAGTGATATGCAAGTTCTCCAGACTGTGGGGGAGAAGCTCCTGCCCCGTGAGTGTGTGTGTAAATGCTCCTGTCCCTCTCTATCTCTATCTCTATCTCTCTCTCTCTCTCTCGCTCGTTCTCTGCTGTCTCTGTCGGCACCCGCGCACGCAACCCGTTTGAGGAAGTGTCAGTATCTCCACTCGCTCTGTTGTTGAGCGAATTGTTGATTGTGGGTGGTGACTACAACCAGTGCCTTACTCACGTCAGCAAAACAGTCAAATTAGAATGGCTTAGTTCAGTGAGGGAGGATCTCATGAACTCGAGACTAGACTGATGAGCCAACATGAGAATTAGAGACACCGACCCCATTGATACAAACCCCCATTGCTAGAAAACAATGCTAAACACTGGAAAAGGCTATTTATAAGACAGGGGACCTTTAAACAAAATGTCACTTTAACTAAATGGAAAGGTCACTTTAAAGGAATGAGGAATATAAAGGTCACTTTAAGGAAAGAACCGATGTGGTTCTTGTATAGTTTAGATATAGTAAGTATAGCATAATGACAGAGTTAAAACTGTATATTGTATAGTAGTGTACACAGGACCCAGTGCCTTCTCAGGAATTTAGCATGTCTATTTTAATCATGCCACATCTTATGTCTTCTTATTACCTGTTTTTTTTACGTCTTTTTTATTATTAGTATTATTGCACAATCGATGCGGGCATGACCACCCGCATTTCACTGTATGCCCTGGTATGTATCTGACAAATAAACCACTTGAATCTTGAACCTTGATACAGAACGAAACTCTATGCAACACAATACATATCAGAACTGGCATGTGATAGAAATAGAAAAAGCGCACCTCATCTCACTGCGTACAGCAATACAAATTTCTTGACTTTTCAAGCAAACACAAAGAGCATTATCTGCATCGTGTTTTTCTGTTTGTGCACCATTGGAGGAGGACCCAATATTTAGCCTTCAGTTGTACGTTATGTTTTTATTTACTTTTAAAACCTCGTCAGTCATCCGTTTTCATTCGACCCAAGGCGTGGTATTATTCGTTTGCATCCAATTTTACTTTTATCAATTGGATTATTGCTAATTCATCATACCGACTCTGAAATTAAATCTGTGGAAATTATTTTGCACAACATAATTGAAAGCCATGGTAGAAAGAGATCCTGAGGTGAGGGATATTTTCTGTTGTGCGTGCGTGGTTATTTTGTATAGACAAATGTTTTATTGAATTTACAGAAACCATACTATATTGTGATATGTCATTATTGAGATATGAAATGTCCCATATTGTGATGTAATATTTAGTCTAATATGTCCACAACACCCAGCAGTGTCCCAACAAGATTCAGTGTTTATATGCCACAGTGTTCTAGGATATGAGCTTGTCCTGGCTATTATAAAGGGGATATGGAGTTAACCTATGCCATCTCAAAGACACAATATGTCAATATCATGAATCATATTCAAATATGAATATGCATTACAACACAGTAGTGTTGTAGTGTCTTTTACAAGTTGTTAAATTCTGGTGTCGTCGTTATCCGCCTCCCTCACCTCTCCTGGCCATCTCTGCGTTGCATCTTGTTTGTTTCATTGAGGCAATCATTCCGTGGAATTCTTTCCTTCCACTCGCTTACTGGCTGAGACACCCTTATCTCTCCCGGTGCATTTTGAACAAACGTACGTTGAGTCGTCCATTTTGTATAAAAAATGATAGTTTATTTACATAAACAAACAGAATAAAAAATGCATTGAAAGTCTTTAAAAGGTTTAAGAAAAGAAACTAGGAAAATATCTATATCCGTCTCATTCTCTCTCTCTCATTCTCTCTCTGTCTCTCTGTCTCTCTGTCTCTGTGTCTGTCTGGCCTCACCCCTCCCCTGTTCCTCCCACTGGGGGGGACCGGTCTCTCTGTCTCTGTGTCTCTGTCTGCTCCTGTAGCAAGAAAACAATTGGGTGAAATGAGCGACCCAGAACTCATTTTCTGTACGTTATCTTAAGGAATGTAGCCTTGAAAACCCTGTCTAACTCCCCTCGTCACTCTCTGTATTTCCACTTTCACCCAAAGAAAAAGGCCCACACCCTCATCAAAAGTTGTGACGTTGCCAGTCCTGTCACCTGGCAACTATAACATATCGCTGGTCACCTAGCGACTGGCTTTGACCCATATCGAACGGTTCTAGCCTTGAGTAGGAGATGCATCTTAGCTGAGATGGCGTTCTTCCCTCCCCCCATCACCCCCAACTCATGGGCAGACTCTTATCTGTTTCCCAACAAACCACACAGCTCTATTTGAAAAACTAACCAGTTTAGGAAAGGCCACGAATAAAGATATTTACATACGCAATTCAGTTTTTGTAATCACAACGAAATCCAGCCATATCTTTCAAAGGTAATAATAAATACAACTTCAGTTATATTCACCAAAGAGGGAATGTGTAGGAAGTGTGTAGCCACTTGGGAGCAGCAACATCTTCAGTCACATTTGCATGGAATTCAATCATCTCATTATTGTGTCAATAAACACTGTGGTGTGTGTTGGCATGCTGTGTCTCATCGGTGTGTGTTGCCATGTGTCCTCAGGTGTGGGACTACGAGACGGGAGACTTTGAGCGCACACTGAAGGGCCACACGGACTCTGTGCAGGACATTTCCTTCGACCAGACCGGCAAGCTGCTAGCATCCTGCTCCGCCGACATGACTATCAAGCTGTGGGACTTCCAGGGCTTCGAGTGCATCAGGACCATGCACGGTGAGGAGATGCACCCATACTGCTATCAGATATCGGAGGCCACACGTGGCCCTCTCGAGACGGCTCACGCTGTTTGCACCCGCCCGCGGGTAACAAAGGGATTGAGAATTTCTCATGAACACAATGCGCCACACATCATGAGCATCTTATACCTCTCACTGCCACACATCATGAGCATCTTATACCTCTCTCTGCCAGTACTGTCATGAGCATCTTATACCTCTCACTGCCAGTACTGTCATGAGCATCTTATACCTCTCACTGCCAGTACTGTTCATGAGCATCTTATACCTCTCACTGCCAGTACTGTTCATGAGCATCTTATACCTCTCACTGCCAGTACTGTAAGCTTATGGAGTCACTCACCTTCTTTGCAGGGCTATAACTTTTTAAATATTATAGCTATATCGACATTACTATGGCCCATTCAACATCGGTATCTATCGTTCCCGATGTGGGAACGTTATATTTTCTAGGGCTGTCCCTGACTAAGGATTTGGATGGTCGACTATGATTGGCCAAAATTTGCCGTTAGTCGACTATTGGATACACGGTAACGGGTAACGGTATATATCACGGTATATTCATTTATCTTAAAATGTCTATATAAATGGTTCTGAAAGGGTAAACACTGGCAGCTATTACTGTACTCTATTACTGTATTACTAGGACATATTTCAAATAGTACAGAGGTCTTTTAAGAACATTTATTGTGCAAAACTGCAATAGAAAAATGCAAAACCTTTTCTCAAGTTACTTCCATCTCTAAAAAACACTTAATGAAATACAATCAAATCAAGCGGCACAAAGTGAAAATAAAAACTACTGCAGGACAGGAGGTTTCTTTCCCTCAAACAACTCAAACACAATAAAACTCCAACATACCGGTAACTTAACTTTATTGTACATGTTTGACAACGTGAGAGAGTGTGATGTAATAGGTTTGAGTTTGAGGTTTGAGCGTCCTAAGTTGCCGTAGTTGATGATGTCACACCAGGATGTCATTGTCAACACACAGAGTTGGAAATGAGAGCAGCCCGATGGATAAAGCGATATAAAGAAACGAATAGCCAATAAATGTGAAGTTATCTTTGAACCTCTTTTGTCAAGCCTCGTCAATATAACCCCCCCCCTTTCCTCACTAATGAAACTGGTGCCGCAGAGTCACGTTAAAACGTTAGCTTAGCGGCTAACGTTAGCCCGTTGCGGCGCTAAAGCAAGTCTCCTCTCAGCCTCCTTAGCCAAATTGAAATGCCCAAACTATATGGCAAGGTCCGTGAGCAAGTGGGGAAAAACTCAGTACAATTAAACACTATGCAACAACCACTGCAAACGTTGAGTGAATCGTCAAGTAACGTTAACGTCATTGCTACTGCTGTGACAAATTCATACCGTTTATACCGTCCACCCCTACGTCGTGGGTCTTGTTTTATACTCTCCACACTTGTTTTCTCTTCATGTCATGCTCTCTGCCCATCGACCCTTCCCCAAGCCCTTGTCTCTCTCAGTGGGCTGCTGGGTTTGGTTAGTGGAGGAGATTATGGTCTCTCTCACCTGGCTGCTGGGTTTGGTTAGCTGATGAGATTATGGTCTCTCTCACTGGGCTGCTGGGTTTGGTTAGCTGATGAGATTATGGTCTCTCTCACTGGGCTGCTGGGTTTGTTTAGTGGAGGATATTATGGTCTCACTGGGCTGCTGGGTTTGGTTAGTGGAGGAGATTATGGTCTCTTTCACTGGGCTGCTGGTTTTGGCTAGCCTAGGAGATTATCTCCTATTTGGAGAGAGTTTAATAATTATCCTCTTCAGCACCAGATAGCAGTTTTTGTCTGTGAAACTGCCACCCATTATTACACCCTCCCAGAAACCCACCCGCCCCGCCCCACCCACCCCCCATATTTAAGCCTACTTACTGTTTTCCTAGTCTGTTTAGCAGCTTCAATATGTCCTGGTGAACAGGCTATTAGCAGTCTCCTCTTCTTCTTCTCCTAGAACAAAGGAACGCTTGGCAAATTGGCCGTCTCGCTCGACACTTAATTGGCTAATTAGGCTCAGGACCCGTTGCCGGTAGCTGACAAGCGAACAATGGGTGGTTTGGCGAGTGGATTTTGGGTGGGATTCATCTGTCGGGGGGGTTAACAGCAGCCTGTTTAACTCACTTACTGCTGATCAAAGCAGTGGTTCCCAAAGTGGGGTCCAGGGACCTCCCTAAAGGTCCACGAGGGGGTTCCAGTGGATCCCCCAGGACCATGAGGACTGGTTTAATTTGACTATTACTAAGAAAATGACTACTCTCATCTACAGACTGTTATATAATTCTGGACAAAATCACTATGTATTCACAAAAGTGCTTTCAGATAAGGCTCCCTGGGATCCTGGTATCCTTGGTCTAATACATACAGTACCAGTCCTTGACTTGATCCAGGAGTCCCCTGGTTCAGAGAGTTCTTAAAGGACCAGACCAGTGTTTTGACATATGGGTTGCAAGTCATAGTTGCCTTGATACCAACATTTAAATTTTCTGCCAATTCTCTACTGTGATCAGCTTCCAGTTTATCACAATTGTGTCTATTACACCACAAAAACTGAAACTAAAACCTTCAGGAAAATAAGATGCTGCCATAGCATTTTTGCCAGATGTGGTGATTTGCATGGGTTTGTGTGGTGTATGACACATTTTCAGTTGCAATGGATGTGGGTAATCAGCAGAAAATAACTTAAAAAAAGATTATGAAAGAACTGTGCCTGGTTTTTGTATCGTGTCAAAAAGACTGGTGATCCTTTAAATTGACTTGAAACATGTTGTTGGGCTGTGTTGATGTTGACTCTTTGAGAGTCTCTTCTCATTAAATTTTTTCTTTGCCTTTCAGGACACGATCACAATGTTTCATCCGTGGCCATCATGCCCAATGGAGACCACATAGTATCTGCCTCCAGGGACAAAACCATTAAGATGTGGGAGGTGGCAACTGGGTAAGCACTCAACATCCGGTCTTTGGTTGTTGTTGTTGTGTGTTTTATTTTATTCAGCAGTGGACACAGTAAATGTACAACGGAAATGCAGTGCATGTAGTGGAATTAGTGTTGGTTAACGTGGTCAGTATAGTATACAATAACATAATCATTATAGCAGACACGGTATAATAATATGATCAGTATAGCAGACATGGTACAATAACATAATCATTATAGCAGACATGGTACAATAACATGATTGTTACGAAGGATCAGATTAAACCGAATATATATATTTATTTATTGATATATATTGCATAGTATTTGTATATCGTTTGATATCCCCTGTATATTCCTTGTACATATACACGGAATATCCCTTTAGCCCAGACCATAATATTCCATTCTCCTATTGGACAGCGGTCCACCGGCGCCAGGGACCGGCCTCCGGAGCCAGGTTCAAAGTCACCGTCAAGATGTGTCTGGACATGCCCGCCCTTGCCCAGGGATACGCGACAGAAGTGAGAGTGGAACTAGTTTTGTTCACCGTGCGTATAACTACGGCGCAGGTGAATGTAGAAGCCCCTTACCTCCGTACCCTTCGTCCTTAGTATGTTACCGATAAGTTGAAGCCTCACCCACGATACAACGTGCGGTGAAGTATGGCCTGTTTGGCCTCAGAATAGAGCATCGAGACCGCGTGCGAATTAATAACTGAATTGTCAGAGTTTGGCGCTATACCGTCGAGTGCGACATATTCCTATTAAGTCTTTAATAGTCTATTTGTGTATAGTGTATCGTGCGGTTAGAATTCTATAGTGACCAGCATCTCCAACGCTTTCTCGTATTAGCTAGAGTTCTTATCCAGGCTGGGCCGACCGCATGGCGCTTTTACCCGAGGAGACCTAGGCGAGAACCGTATGGACATGTACACTGGATTAATCTACCCGACGACTACATAGCCCTTTGCGGCTGGAATATATTTGCTTTGGTCCTGTGATTTATGGAGCGGATAATCGCCGACGCCTGCACGTGTTGGATTTACCCCGAGAGGAGTCAAGTCGAGTCGGCGCTCAGAGAGCCTGAGGCCGCCTAGCTTTCTTCACTGTAGAGCTACAGTCTACAAGAGAACCAAGCTGTATTAGTCTGTGGATCAAGAGGCTACTGCACCGGCTTCTGTACCTGAAGTCTCCCTAGTCATCGTTGACCAGACGTCCTACTACCGACAGATCTTCTACCCCCCCCTGCTGGCTTACAACCAGTGGGAACCCCTTCCAGTATCTTCCGCTATATTACTAGTGCACCATAGATATAATTCCCTAAGATTCAGGTTGTATAATTACCTCCTGCGTAACCAGAGAATGGACATTCGTTATTGATTTGCCTACGCATATTCCTTTGCCTTACAAGTGCATTCAAAGAATAATGTAAAGTATCCTATGTACCTTTTGCTCCATTAAATACTTGATTAATACCTTTGACTGGAACCGATTTCATTGTGGGAAGTGTTCATCATATTCATATATTGTGTACTGTATGGCCAGTAATTAAAGTACATAAAGCGGTAGTGGTTTAATGATACCATACTTATCAATACAGTCAGGGAATTGTACCCCTCAGTTACAATGATCATTATAGTAGACATGATACAATAACATAATCATTATTGCATACATTGTATAATAACATGATCAGTATAGTAGACATTGTATAATAATATGATCAGTATAGTACACATGGTAAAATAACAGATTAATGAATATCACAATACAGTATCCTATGTATAAACCATATTGAAGCAGGTGTACAATGCTTAGAAGTAACATGTTTATTGTCTGTTGAATTTGCTATGTGTAGTACCAATGGGACACCATCACTAGGCATTGGGCTGTGCTTTATAATGCCCATTATTATTATTGACATGCATTTGACAGGCACATTTTTCTAAAATCGCAAAGAATAACCAGTGATGTGTTTTCAGTTCACCTCATATAAATAATTTACATTTGACTGTTTTTTATTTAATTTACAGTTTGGTATTTTAATGATTATTTTTTTCAAATTAAATATGAATATTGCAATTCATTCTGACAGCCCTACAGTACATGGCTCACAAGTCAATGTATTGCCATACTCTAAACATGGTGATATAGATTCTAACTAAATGTCATGGTATATAATAAAAAAGAGAATACTCGATATATATATAAAGTCTAAGTAAAGATGTTTACTTGGCTTTTGTGTGTACTCTGAATGGATCAGCATTTGTATTTATCTATAAGTATGTTCTTGCATGTGCTTGCAGGGTATGCGATGTAGCTATGTCTTAAATAGGTATTCAAAAGGATTCAATTCATAATTCTAAATTTAAAACATTATCCTGTGATAAGGTTCACATTATATTCTAGCATGTGTACAGTGTTTCATTAGTGACTTGGAACTAGTATTGTGAAAGATACCACAATACTAGCTGTCATGTATGGATACAACACCTCTACTTTCCGTACATTCAGTACTGTGTATAGTGGTGTTAGCAGTTTAGCAATACAATACAGATGGGGTGGGAAGCAGATGTAATTTAAGGACTGGACTCAGGGGTTCTGGTAATCAAAAGGATTTTGGTTTGATTTCGGCTCCACCCGACTTCGTTTTGAAGTGTCTTTGAGCAAGACACTTACACCTTTACGGCTGGGCGGCACCTTGCATGGCTGCGTCGGTGTGTGTGTGTCTGAGTGTCTGAGCAGCGCTTTGAGTGGTTGGCAGACTCAACAAAGTGCTATAAGAGTCCTTTTACACACAATATACATGTACTGGGAAAAAAAAGCTCATTCTGAATATGGTGATATACAGGGAACAAAATAAGCAAGCACCAATGGCGTGTAGATTTACTCTTTGGCTGGTAAATTACGGAGGCTACTCGGTACGTAGGCTGGCGTGTACAAAAATTGGGAGCCAACTTTCTGAATTTTCATAAAAGAAATGGCTTCTGTGTCAGTCTGTGTGTCCGTTCGTAGCATGAGAGGAGTGCACCGCTTACTTCAAATTGTATGCAGTGATGAACGGTCTTTCCCAGTGGAACACAAGTTACTTAACGTTACACAGGTCGTTGTTTCAACAAATGTATTCACAAAATTGATTACCATCCAAACGTTATTGAAGACTCCTGTGACCAGTAAGTAGGTACTACATACGTCTCAACTTTTATTAACTATTTTTGACCGGAGCAATATGCGCAAATGTTCTATGTTATATGCGTAAATGTCCGCTTTGTGTCTAAAGTCAAGACTCGACAGTGTGTGTGCACACTGCAACATAGCTGCAGTTAGTCGCTTGTTCACCAACAATCTCAACTAGGGATGTCCGATATTATCGGCCTACCGATATTATCGGCCGATATTGGCATTAAAATGTGAAATCGGAAAATATCTGTATCGTTTTTATTTTTTTACATTTCTATAACCTTTATTTAACCAGGCAAGCAAGTAAGAACAAATTCTGATTTTATTTATTGTCAAAAGTATGCATAATGTTGTGTTAATTCCACAACAAGAGATATATAATGTTAATTACCTGAAATTATTCCGTTTTTTGGGGGGGGGAAACCCTGCATATATCGGTATCGGTCGATATCGGTATCGGAAATTAAGAGTTGGACAATATCGGTATATCGGTATCGGTAAAAAAGCCAATATCGAGCATCCCTAATCTCAACATTTGTATCTTAGACATTTTCAACAAGTCAAAGAAAGACAAATATTAGCTAGCTTAACTAGCATTAGCTCAAAAGCACAGAACCGGACGACTGTTCTGCTAGCTAGCGATAACAACAATAATAATTCTGGTCGGGGGGTTTCAAAATAAAAGAGCGAAGTCTAAAACACAGAAACTTTTTTTTAAATGAAAACGAAAAAGATTGGTTCCGTCTCTGTGTGGATGTACACACAATTGTCTAGACACGCAGAAGCATACTGGTAGTACAACGGTGATCAGAATGCATCTTGCCAATGCAATTTGAGGTGACAGTCTCGGGTTGCTACTGGATAGAACAGAATGGTAGCCAACACTTATGATTTGTGATTGATTGGTTAATTATGAAAACTTGATCTTAATCTTATTGTTTTTAATATTGTTTTTGAGAAAGAGAATTTGAATACTCGTTCGCAAACACCAAGGAGTATTCAAAGCCTGTAAATGGTATTCTGGACAGCCCTACCCTAAATATATGTTTTAATAAATTATCTGCATTTTAAACTATTAACGCTGACTCATTCCTTCAGTCCACTCAAAAGTATGCTAATATTCCATATGTTGTTTATGATATGAATTGAAAATTGCATATGAGAGTATTATATAGTAATAATAACACATGGCGATATACTAAAAAGCTGTCATTTTTGGCTGGTAAAAAATCTGCCTGGCTGGTAAGCCAAAAAGTTAATTTTGTTCCCTGGTGATATATATATATTTCAAAATGTCTCACCATTCTCCACCTCTGTCCCCACCAGCTACTGTGTAAAGACCTTCGCGGGCCACAGGGAATGGGTCCGCATGGTGCGGCCCAACCAGGACGGCACACTGCTCGCCAGCTGCGCCAACGACCAGACAGTGCGCGTGTGGGCGGTGGCTTCCAAAGAGTGCAAGGCAGAGCTGCGGGAGCACGAGCATGTGGTGGAGTGCATCGCCTGGGCCCCGGAGAGCGCCCACCCCACCATCCTGGAGGCCACAGGCTCCGAGGTAACGCCTCATTCACAGACCCCGCCTTACCACTTTGGTTCTACTCGCATAATAGAGAACAGCTGGGAAAGTGGCAGAGATCATCAGGTGTAAAGCCCAGACCCTGGGATCTGAGGTGGACGTCCCAACCCCCAAGCTGCCCCTGGCCACACTGTTCTACGCCTTTCATACTCGGACCACTTATACCAAAATAGAACAATAGATTAAGAGAAAAAGGAAGCAACTCACATTTTCTGTCCCATATGTGTCTCTGCTATGTTGCTGCCATTTATTCACATTTTCTGTACTATATATACAATGGGGGAAATAAGTATTGAACACATCAGCATTTTGTCCCGTAAATATATTTCCAATGTGGCCATTCAAGTGACATTTTCACCATACTTTGGTATTAACTCAGGGAATCCAGACAAAAAATCTAAACATTAAAGTCTATACATAAAGAAAGGTATGTGTAATAAAGTGAAATGACATAGGAAAAAAGTATTGAACACACTAACTGAAATTAATTCAATACTTAGTGGAGAAGCCTTTGTTTGTAATGACAGCTTCAAGGACGCTTTCTGTATGATGTAACTAATCACCCACAGTATTCAGGTGTGATTTTGGCCCATTCCTCTAGATTGTCTTTAAATCTTGAAGATTGCGGGGGGACTTCTTGTCAATCTGGATCTTCAGATGCTTCCACACATGTTCAATTGGGTTTAAGTCAGGTGATTGACTGGGCCATTCCAACAAGTTGATTTTCTTTCTCTGAAACCAACTGCGATTTTCCTTTGCTGTTTGCTTTGGATCGTTGTCCTGCTGGACGGTCCGCCCACGTCTCATCCTCAGCATCCTGGTAGATCGCAGCAGGTTCCTCTCAAGAATTTCTCTGTACATGGCTCCATTCATTGTTCCTTCAATGATATGAAGTCTGCCAGTACCAGGAGAGGAGAAGCAGCCCCACACCATGATACTTCCACCTCCAAACTTCACTGTTGGTATAGTGTTATTCTGGTAATGCCATTTCTCCTCCAAACATGATGTGTTGTGTGACAGCCAGAAAGTAACATTTTGGTCTCATCTGACCAGAGTACATACTCCCAGTAGTTCACTGGCTTGTCCAAATGTTGTTTGGCAAACTTTAAACAAGCTTCAACATGTCTTTTCTTAAGTAGTGGAGTCTTGTGGGCTGAGCGCGCACAGAGGCCATGGCGGTGTAGTGCATTGCCTATGGTCCTTTCTGTCACAGTTGTACCTGCTGCCTCCAAGTCTTTCTGGAGCTCTTTCCTAGTGGTCCATGGCTCTTTGGCTAATCTTCTAAGTATCCTTCTGACTCCCTGATCAGAAATGTTGCGAGGAGCACCTGTGCATGGCCGGTTGATGATGGAGTGATGGTGCTTCCACTTATGGATAATTCTGGAAGATTCTGAAGTTGTGAAATATGTCTTTAGCCAATTCTATTTTCATGATTTGCAACAATCTGTTTGTGAAGGGCAAAGAGCTCTTTGCTTTTGCCCATCATTTGATGTTTCTTGTGTGGCACCTTGGTAACAATTTTTTTAGTTTTTTTTTTTTTTTATAGCCCATCAATATATTCTAACCCAGTTGACATTATTAGCACAGGTAGAGTTGCCTCCTAATTACCGGTAGTTTTGGTTTGGTTTTCAGCTAGTTCCTTGCCTTTCCTTGCTGTGGTGTACTGCTTTTTCTTAGTGTGTCCAATACTTTTTTCCTGTTTCATTCCACTTTATTACACATAACTTTATTTACATATGGACTTTAATGTTTAGATTTCTTGTCTGGATTTCTTGAGTTAATACCAAAGTCTGGTGCAAATTTCGCTTGAATATGCTCATTGGAAATACATTTACTGAACAAAATGTTGATGTGTTCAATACTTATTTCCCCCACTGTATATCTGCACATTATGTTGCTGCCATTTATTTGTCAGCTTTTGCAATTGTCCATCATACCCACCACAGTAGGCATATATTGGCACAACACATACAGTCAAGGGGCCAGAAACTATGGTAGACACAGTAAATTATACAAATCCGCTCACGGTGTGAAACAAAGGAGAGGTCTGATAATGACTCCCCGTTGGAGATAAATAATTATTAAAGCGATCGGCACGGTCTGAGCCAATTAAGATCCCATTAGATCAGTGCACATCCCACAATGCATTTCTTTTAAACCACTTTACCCCATTTTACAACATTATTATTATTATTATATATATACTGTATGAATACTTTTCAATTGTTTTTTCCCCGCCAGTGTACACAAAAAGTGGTGTTGGTAAACAAGACAAGCTTACAAAGCAAGACACAGTTTATCAACAATTTCATACATATAGACGCAATAAATAAATTAAAAAAACAAATATGAAAGTAGATTAATAGAAGGGCTGGATTTGAAACTCTTGCTGTGTGATAAATAAATAGGCCCTTCCATGGAATGCAAAGTTGTCTTTGGCTGTCTCTCCCTTCACTGTGGCAAATGCTGTGTGTTCCCTACCTTTAGATGATTGAATGAGTTCCTTTTCCGGATGCCTGGACAGGTAAACTGGGTCACCAGACCCAACATAGAATACCTCCTTGTGCCAGGGGCAGTCAGACAGACAGACAGACAGACAGACAGACAGACAGACAGACAGACAGACAGACAGACAGACAGACAGACAGACAGACAGACATATAGACGCAGACTGATGGATTCAGTTGTAGAGACAGTCAGACATACTGGTTTAATTTCAAACCTTTATTTAGACTCGAAAGGCAACTGAGGTTTCCCAGTCACGTCGAGTGTACATACAGAGTTAAGAAAACAGACAGACATAGTTAAGCAAAAAGGGCATATCAAATCACACAGCATAATATACAATCAACAATTAGACAAGTAAGGATAACAATCCATTAAAACATGTACAACTTGATTGACACAGGTTGGAGATCAAGGTTTTAAACGGCAACAGAGGGGAGAATCTCAAGGCAGATAAAGGCAGGCGTAGAGACAGTCGGACAGACTGATATAGGTAGGCATAGAGACAGTCGGACAGACTGATATAGGTAGGCATAGAGACAGTCGGACAGACTGATATAGGTAGGCATAGAGACAGTCGGACAGACTGTCAAGACTGATATAGGTAGGCATAGAGACAGTCGGACAGACTGATATAGGTAGGCATAGAGACAGTCGGACAGACTGATATAGGTAGGCATAGAGACAGTCGGACAGATAGAGGCAGGCATAGAGACAGTTGGACAGACTTATAGACAGGCATAGAGACAGTTGGACATTGGCATTGAGGTAGGTATAGAGACAGACAGTCAGGTATACTGATGGAGGCAGGCATGCCATATAGACAGTCAGACTGATAGAGGCAGGCATATAGACAGTCAGACTGATAGAGGCAGGCATATAGACAGTCAGACTGATAGAGGCAGGCATATAGACAGTCAGACTGATAGAGGCAGGCATATAGACAGTCAGACTGATAGAGGCAGGCATATAGACAGTCAGACTGATAGAGGCAGGCATATAGACAGTCAGACTGATAGAGTCAGTTGGACAGACATATAGAGGTAGGTGTAGAGACAGACAGACAGACCGATGATGGAGGCAGGCATAGAGACAGTCAGACGTGTGTGGATCCGAGTGAAATGAAGAGCAGGAACACAGACAGACAGACGAGTGTCAGCAGTGTCCCAGCCCAGAGTCAAGCCAGACTCATCTCTCCTTCCCCCTCCTGCTCTCTGCCTTGTGATCAAGCGTGTCCAATTCCAGCCTCATCTGATTAAATCTAGATTTGCGCTCTCAGTGAGGGCCCCAATGGCAGCCCGCTCACCCCTCCAGCACAATGAAACACAATGTTCCACTCGCAAAACATAGGCTGCCTTTGATGGTTTATCTCTTGTTTTTGTTGTTTAATCTTTTATTTGGTTAAATATGCACACATTGAAAAGTAAACATATACAATGTATATATATATAACGGATATACACCAGTAATACACCTAGAGCATATTGATGAACAGCACCCAAGGGCTTAAAGGAACACGCCAACTTTTTGGGAATTTAGCTTATTTGCCATCTACCCTGGAGTTAGACAAGCAGATACATACCCTTTTCTTCTCTGTGCATGCATTAGGCTTAGGGAACAGCCGCACCGTTAGCCTAGCTTAGCGTCATTCACTGGAAGTAGGTGTGCCAGTGTAGCCTAGTTCCCAACAGTCACGAAATACTCTAAATACAACTGCACAACTTTCCTGTAAACATGTTGTGACCTGTGTATTTACCACATGGAGAAATACAAAATTATAATTAGACATTTTTACTTTCTACGCAGATATTTATATACTCTGAAGTATTTTAGCAGATTTTACGCATCATCTCAAAAGCCCCGTTGTAACTACAGCAACTGTGGCTAAACAATGAAGACACTTTTATTCTCTTTTCTTTGGTCATAGACCTATTCATATAACCTGAACTCTTGAATAAACAAAATAGGTTACCCAATTTACGAGTCACCTCGTTTTTGGTGTTACATTATGTAATGCCAGTCAGCAAGCGAACGTAGCAATATAATGGGGTGCAGGGACAGCTGAGGATTATACTAGGATAGTCCAGCAAAGTTACGTCCTGTTCATCAATCTCACAATATTCACTAACGTTAGACAGATGGAATACAGCCTTCCATCTCAAAACATAATTGAAAACTTACCAGTCATGGTTGCCAGTGTTTCACTTTCTCCTCTCTGTGCGATGCCGATGGATGGGATGCCCGTATCCTTCAGAAAACGTCTCATAGTTCGGTTACTAAGTAGCATTTTTTCATAATAGTCATCTTGTGCAAAATGCTCTGAGCAAACACAATGGTTCTTGATTATTTATATTTGTGTGTTGGAATCTATGTTCAGAGCAAGTAGCCATAGCTTCAACTAGTCCGGATCTTTAGACGCTAGGTACTAACTTAGTCACATTTATTGACTGAAGTTACAGCAGGGATTTTGAGGTGATGAAATCACTGCACCCAGGTAGCAGTGGTTCGGCAAAAGATAATTCAGAGTATATATCTGCTTAGAAAACAAAAATGTCTAATTATTATTTTGTATTTCTCCACGTGGTAAATACACAGGTCACAACATGTTTACAGGAAAGTTTTGGAGTGTATTTCGTGACTGTTGGGAACTAGGCTACACTGGCACACCTACTTCCAGTGAATTACGCTAAGCTAGGCTAACGGTGCAGCTGTTCCCTAAGCCTAATGCACATGCACATGCACAGAGAAGAAAATGGTATGTATTTGCTTGTCTAACTCCAGGGTAGATGGAAAATAAGCAAATTTCCCAAAAAGTTGGCCTGTTTGTTCCTTTTAACTCATTGACTGCCACGCTGTTTCCCCATCTTTACTCCCTGGCGCCAGCGTTATTAACCATTTTCACGATGTTTGCGGACCCATCATATATTCTATATTATAGCTATGGAGACAATAGTATGGCTCATTTGACAGGCACTATTTATAGTCCAACACTGACAAACCAGTTCATTTCTACATACTTTCGTTTGTACGCTATGCCACGCTAAACATCGCCCCTTTTCAAAATAATCCAGTCTTTTTTTCTAGATCGTGAGATATGACGTGTTATATGCATATGCGCAAATCGTTTGGGTTGCTTGCCTGAAACCTATATTATTTCAAAATCAAAGGTATATACCATATAGATGTGTCTTCACAAAGTCATCAAGGGGGGGGGCGGGTCATTTTACGAAGCTGTGATCGTTACCAAAAGCATGTTTTAGGTTCGGTAAAATACGACGCTGTGATCAATACAAAAGCATGTTTTAGGTTCTGTAAAATAGACCTTACCTTTGTAAGAAGGTACTCCAAAATGAATAATCCCACAGGCAGGTCCGTGCGAGTGTTTAGAATGAAGAAAATCGGAAAAAAGGATCTAAAAACTAGTTTTCTCATTTTTGGCACTCAACGGTTGGATTTGAAACACGAGAATTCTCGTGTTTGGCGCAGAAAGAGTTAAGAGTGGAGGTAGAGGCATGCCTATAAATCACAAAGCCATAATACATAACGGAGAGAAAAACAGCCTCAACAATCCTTTTCCTTCACAGCATGGGAAAGTTAGTTCCATTTCTATACAAAATTTATATTTTGTCATAATTTATCAACAATTTTCTACATGTAATTTATCCAAATACCACGGTATGTATATTGTTGTATCAATATTGTAACCTTGTACAGTGGAAATATGAACATATTTGCTACCAATACCTCTAGCTCTAGAGCAGGGGTTCCCAAAGTTTTCAGGCCGCAACCCCCAAATAATTGTGTTTTCAGGCCGCGACCCCCACTATTATAGGAGGTAAAAAAAATAAAAATTATTATTGTATATATATATTTTTTTATAAATGGAAATGTATGGTTGAAACATGCAAACGTTCAAACGCACACACACTAATAATCATTGGAGGCCGGACTGGGGAAATCATTCAGGCCAGGAAATATAGTGCAAAATATAGCCCCAGTCAGGCCACTTTTTAAGCAGGGGGTCTGGGGGTCCCCCACCAGGATTTTTTTTTTAAATTTCTTGCATTCTGGTTATTATTTGTACTCTTTAAATGCCAGTGTTTGTGATGGCATCAGAAAGTATTGTTAAAAAACAGGCTAGCATATGTATGATTAGCAACAACACTGATTTTGATGGATTTTCAGTTTTTTTGTAATGTCAGATTGAAAAAAATACAATATTTTATTCAACTTCAGCCCTGATCATAACTAGGGATGGGCATTTTAAAGAAAAATCCAGATAGATTGATCGCATGCTTTATGCATTTTTTAGCTTTTTGTTCATTCACGTATATATGTTTAAGGAAACCAACAAACAGTTATAATTAGGGATGTCCGATATTATCGGCCTACCGATATTATCGGCCGATATCGGCATTAAAATGTGATATCGGAAAATATCGGTTTAAAAAAGAAATAGAATTTTTTTTTTTCATTTCTATAACCTTTATTTACCCAGGCAAGCAAGTAAGAACAAATTCTGATTTTATTTATTGTCAAAAGTATGCATAATGTTGTGTTAATTCCACAACAAGAGATAAGTAATGTTAATTACCTGAAATTATTCAATTTTTTGGGGGGGGGAAACCCTGCATATATCGGTATCGGTTGATATCGGTATTGGAAATTAAGAGTTGGACAATATCGGTATCGGTAAAAAAGCCAATATCGAGCATCCCTAGTTATAATCTTACACATACATGTGAAAAGATATGTTAAAATTAAACATTTTAAACATTTATTTTTCATAGACATTTATCATTTCGATTTTTTTTTTCTTTTTCTCATAGCTACGAGTAATCGATTAATCACGCCCCTCCCTAATCATAACACAGGCTAGCATGTGTCAATGATTAGCAACAACAGTTTTTTGTAAGGGTCCCGCCTCCACCAATCACATGCGGCTCCTTTTGTGCGTGTGTGAGAGCAAGAGAGAGAGCGAGAGAGAGATAGTTCTCCAACCTGTGTGAGTTGCAGTGATCTCCTGGTTGTTCCCCACCTAGGTTATCTAACTATTGCGCTGCTGCAACTAGAAACACTGGCCTGGCCTGCATCTAAGTTCAGTGACCTGACTGCAAAAAAATTTAAATTAAATAATAAAAAGAAAAAGAAAAATCCCCCCCCCTTTTTTTTTTAAATCATCTGGCAAAAGCAAGGAATGATTAAGCGTGTCAAATGCCTTGGAGAGGTCCACAAAGATGGCAGCACAATATTTATTCGCATCCAAGGCATTAATGTAAATGTCATTCACAGTGAGCAGAAGCAATGATGTGCATAGACCTGAACCCAGATCGATGCTCCGAACAGAGTTTGTATTAAGGAATTCCTTGACTTGACAATGTACAAGATACTCTAGTTTTTCTTTTAGCTAAACAAGTCAATTTGGATATTGGTCAATAACTATTTGGATCACTTCTATCTCCAGAAGTGATGGAATTAGGGTGACCAGATACCAAAAAGTCCAAAAGCAGGACAAGAGTAAGATTTTGGTGGGAATGTAATTTTTTTTATTAGAATAACTGGTCTTCACCGAATAGATGAAGGTTAAATCAAAATAAATACAAATTAAATACAAAATTATATCTCCACATTCGTCTTGGCACTGGCAGCCGGCTTGTTACCACCTAACATCTGTTTTAAATATTCAAACTTTATCACTTGACAGGAATGTCTTGTGTTCGATATTCCCTGTTAACACAGAACTAGGGAAAACAGTGTATAATACAAAAATAATAATACAAATAAATTGTGTTTCTCTATTAGAATAACTGGTCTTCACCAAATAAATATTTACGCTTGCGTTGTCTGCAGTGTACGCTGAAATCCTATCCAGATTGAGATACGTTTTTTCGTAATCTGGCAGTGTATGGCAGCAGACGATTCATCACTATCCTCATAAAAATCAAGGATTTGTCTCTTCAAACCTATCTCGGGTGTCCAATATCTCAGTGACAGAGGGAAAAGTTTTGTGGTGCCATGATTGGAAATATCAGAAGCGACCGAAAATAATGGTGTGTTTTTGTCATCTGGGACCATTGGGTTTTTTAATTCACTCAAACAACTCTCCACTGAGGAAGGTGCAAGCACATCCATAACTATGGATGTAGCTTTTGTACGACCACCATGCAATCTCGGAGTCTGGCCAAATGACAGGAGCTAGCTTGCTACCACAGTCGGCTGACCTGTATGAATGGGAGTGTTGTACAGTGTGATAGACGCTTGTTATCTCAGCTGCAGTGACTTTGTCCGTCTGGCTATCATTTTTGGATTTAAGAAGAAACGTATCCATAGATCTGGATGTTTTTTTTTGGTGAGCCACTTTCAGGTGAGACTCACGCTTCAAGTCGTATTCTCCTCCATGAGCAATTGAAAACGAACTATGACACAGAAAGCTCCCTGAGGATTGCCTGACACCGGCCTCACCCAGGCATGTGTCTTTTGCCATTCTTGGTTGTAACTGCAGGTTCGTTTCTTTTTACTGCTTTCCATCTTGATTTCTAGTTTGCTTGTAATGTTGTTGTTTTTTGACAGCGCGCTAAACGTTGACAGTGCGCTACATTTTGACAGTGCGCTAAATTACTACCTAACCAATCAGATCTGCGATATGAGGTAGCGTCATGAGCATAGCGCTAAATTACTACCTAACCAATCAGATCTGCGATATGAGGTAGCGTCACGACCAGAGCAATGTGTGTGGACAAGAGGCGGGTTGCTACGTTTACTGTAGGGAGGGGCTTTTAGACCCATGATTTTTTATTTTTTTTTACTTTGAAAGGCGGGACATCCTCTCAATATGAGCAACACGGGACATTAGGTCAAATGGCTGTGCAACCAAAAGCGGGACACCTGGTGGTCACCCTAGATGGAATTGTTGGACTTCTCTGGTGGGCAAGCCCCACACCAGTATGAGAGACACCTCCAACAGACACCAAGCCCCACACCAGTATGAGAGACACCTCCAACAGACACCATTGTTTGCACGTGTGGATTCACACACAAGTTGTCAGTGAAATTAAATGAAATTATTTTTTGGAGCGCTGCACTACTTTGAGGTGGACTCATCCAGCTGAACAGGTTCAGGTAGAGGAGGGATTATTCCAGACATCAATTATACAGTCGCAGTTGGATACGCCTGCCATCCCAGCTGTCTGGACATGCTCTCCCCTGACATACTCATAACTACCAGGCATGTAATGACTTCTCATCTCCGTGTGGCTAATAACACGCCCACGTGCACAGTGGGGAGAGAGAGAGGAGGGGGGAGTGCTTTGTTAGCTTTGCCCCCTGGAAAAGCAACAGCTCAGACTCCAGACAAAAGAAACACTCCTATTTCTTTATCCTGTGTGTGTGTGTTTTATCCCATGGCCTACGGAGGACATGGAGCACTAGGGCCATCCCTAAGAACACCATTTCACTATGGAAAGGCTCAAATGAGACAAATTCCAAAAAAGAAATTATATTCACATGAAAAGCAGAACACATCTTTAAAAAAAAAAATATATAGGGGCGACTAGGTGGTGTAGTGGTCTAAGGCACTCGCCACCAGTGTGGAGACGCTAGGATTCGCGTGTTCGAATCCAGCTCTCCACATTGTTTTTCAGTTTGGCTGGTCGTCCGCAGTAATACACATTGGCCGTATTACGGGGAGGGAAAAACTGAAGGGTGGGGATCGAACGTTGTGAACAAGCGACTCCTACAAGTCGGTTGGTGCGCCTGCGCAGTAGAATCAGGAAGTGTCGGGGGCAGCGTGAGCCTCCCACGCGTTACTCCTCGACACTGAGAGACCGAGCTGCGCAGGTGAAAAGATGCGACTGCTGTTACCTCAAGTACCGGAGGGGACTTGTGCTATGTATGACTTAGTCCTCACTGCAGCCGGCTTGTGGGAGGCAAGAAACAGCGTTCGTGACAGGGGAGGGTTGAATTGGATGATACGAAATTGGGATGGGAGAAAATATAGAAAATGGGAGAAAAAGTGGATCAAAAAAAAAAAAAAAAAAATATATATATATATATATATATATATATATATATATATATATTATAATTATTATATAACTTCTGCAGAATTACAACATGAAACAAATTTCCAATGGCATTCATCTTGAAGATGGCTACTATTTATTTTTTCAGGCACAATAATAATTTTCTAAACGTTTTTGAAAGATCCAAAAGCCCCCTTGATAACCACCACCATTTCAGAGCAGCCACTGTAATTGAACATCTAAAGTACAGCCCAAGTATTTCCCTTTGCGGCACGGTGGTGTAGTGGTTAACACTGTCGCCTCACCAGCTAGAAGGTCCAGGGTTCGATTCCTGCTTGGAGACCTTGTTGCCGTGTTACCAGGTAGGGTATCTCCCGGGCCTTTCTGTGTGTAGTTTTCATGTTCTCCCTGTGCTCGTAAGGGTTTCCCGTCTCGATAAGATAAACCCAATGGAAAAACAGATTGCTAACACTGTCACGTCCCTGACGCAGACGGACAGGAGCACTTGGATTGGTCCCCGCTGCCCTTGGGGGAATGGATAACGGGATGGGTCAAACGCAGAGAGGAACATTTCATCGGCGACCCCAAAACAATTTTTTTCCATGTGTGTGTATCTGTGTGTGCCGCCCATCGCATGTGTGTGTCACTGCATGACGACATTGTCAATGTGTGCAATGAATAAAGACTTCTTCAAAGCCCAGTTTAATTAATTAATTAATTTAATTAATTAATTTGTTGTCCACTCTGCTTATGCTAATGTGGGGTGTATCAAAGCAACAGCCACTCATAAGATGGCTGGTTCAGAAAGCACCTGTACGGTTGTCAGTAGAAGCCATGTCCAGATGAATCAACTTTCCAGAAAGACATCTTTCATAGTTGACACCCTTTGATGTGGTAAAAATTATGGATTGTTTTGTTAGCAGGGTTTAGGGTCATATAACACTGTTGTTCTTACTTTCAACGGTATAGTTTTCCAATACAAATTACAATGTCATATATTTCTATGTCTTTATCTTGTAATACAATTATGATTGTGCTATTTAATTCTAAATGGTCTATTTTCGGTTTACTTCTTTTAAATACTGCTGCAAGGTGATTTTTTTTGTATTAACTAATTTAATTGTTTATAATATGCATGGATCCGTGACCGTGATGGTATACCTTCATATTCAGTTTATCTTCCCAGCCCTACGATTGCAGTGTTTCTATATTGTTGCTGATTAGTATATTTCCTCCCTTGTTGTAGACTAAGAAGAGTGGCAAGCCTGGCCCCTTCTTGCTGTCTGGCTCCAGAGACAAGACTATCAAGATGTGGGACGTCAGCACCGGCATGTGCCTCATGACGCTGGTGAGTAACATATGGAGGCTCATGATCCACTTTAACACTCGAGCCCTGACCTTTGATGTACTGGTTCATGTACCGGGTGATGTGATCTGGGGGTGGGTGTCAGCTGGGATCATGTCACATTACATTTTTCTGCATTGAGGATGTCAGCTTTCCCCTAAAGGATGGTCAGTGTTCCTCATTAAAGCCACTAGGAATTGCTGGCTGATAACTTGCTTGTTGATGTACAACCTGCACTACACACAAGTTGTATTTAGGTTCAATCTAGTAATTTTTTAAGGCAAATTGCCCTACATCGTGACAAGTACCTGGTGGATAAGAAAAATAAGTCTACAAAATATCAAGGTATATCAAAAGTAAAGTATGTACACTTAGTTCATGTTCCCTAAGTGGATGTAATTAATTGATAATGTATGACATTTCACGCCATGGTGCTCTATAGCAGACATGAAGGAAGCACTAGGGCTTGAAATGTCAATGTTATCACGCCAATAAATAGAGATGCTCTTGGGGAAGATGAATCAAGTGAGCAGACCTTTCTCCCTAATATGTTTAAATTTGTCCAGCGTTTTAATTGAGGCCTTGGATGAGTATAGCCTATTCCTATTAAAACTATGAAGGTATCCCTTTACCAATGGTCCCTTACTACCCTGTCCGTAGGTTGGCCATGACAACTGGGTGCGCGGCGTGCTCGTCCACCCCGGAGGCAAGTTCATAGTGAGCTGCGCCGACGACAAGACCTTAAGGATCTGGGATTACAAGAACAAGCGCTGCATGAAGACCCTGTGTGCCCACGAACACTTTGTTACCTCTCTGGGTGAGTAGCCCACGAACACTTTACCTCTATGTGTGAGTAGCCCACACACACTTTGTTACCTCTCTGGGTGAGTAGCCCACGAACACTTTACCTCTATGTGTGAGTAGCCCACGAACACTTTGTTACCTCTCTGTGTGAGTAGCCCACGAACACTTTGTTACCTCTCTGTGTGAGTAGCCCACGAACACTTTGTTACCTCTCTGTGTGAGTAGCCCACGAACACTTTACCTCTCTGTGTGAGTAGCCCACGAACACTTTACCTCTCTGTGTGAGTAGCCCACGAACACTTTGTTACCTCTCTGGGTGAGTAGCCCACACACACTTTGTTACCTCTCTGGGTGAGTAGCCCACGAACACTTTGTTACCTCTCTGGGTGAGTAGCCCACGAACACTTTACCTCTCTGTGTGAGTAGCCCACGAACACTTTGTTACCTCTCTGGGTGAGTAGCCCACACACACTTTGTTACCTCTCTGGGTGAGTAGCCCACGAACACTTTGTTACCTCTCTGGGTGAGTAGCCCACGAACACTTTACCTCTATGTGTGAGTAGCCCACACACACTTTGTTACCTCTCTGGGTGAGTAGCCCACGAACACTTTACCTCTATGTGTGAGTAGCCCACGAACACTTTGTTACCTCTCTGTGTGAGTAGCCCACGAACACTTTGTTACCTCTCTGTGTGAGTAGCCCACGAACACTTTGTTACCTCTCTGTGTGAGTAGCCCACGAACACTTTACCTCTCTGTGTGAGTAGCCCACGAACACTTTACCTCTCTGTGTGAGTAGCCCACGAACACTTTGTTACCTCTCTGGGTGAGTAGCCCACACACACTTTGTTACCTCTCTGGGTGAGTAGCCCACGAACACTTTGTTACCTCTCTGGGTGAGTAGCCCACGAACACTTTACCTCTCTGTGTGAGTAGCCCACGAACACTTTGTTACCTCTCTGGGTGAGTAGCCCACGAACACTTTACCTCTATGTGTGAGTAGCCCACGAACACTTTGTTACCTCTCTGTGTGAGTAGCCCACGAACACTTTGTTACCTCTCTGTGTGAGTAGCCCACGAACACTTTGTTACCTCTCTGTGTGAGTAGCCCACACACACTTTGTTACCTCTCTGGGTGAGTAGCCCACGAACACTTTACCTCTATGTGTGAGTAGCCCACGAACACTTTGTTACCTCTCTGTGTGAGTAGCCCACGAACACTTTGTTACCTCTCTGTGTGAGTAGCCCACGAACACTTTGTTACCTCTCTGTGTGAGTAGCCCACGAACACTTTACCTCTCTGTGTGAGTAGCCCACGAACACTTTACCTCTCTGTGTGAGTAGCCCACGAACACTTTGTTACCTCTCTGGGTGAGTAGCCCACACACACTTTGTTACCTCTCTGGGTGAGTAGCCCACGAACACTTTGTTACCTCTCTGGGTGAGTAGCCCACGAACACTTTACCTCTCTGTGTGAGTAGCCCACGAACACTTTGTTACCTCTCTGGGTGAGTAGCCCACGAACACTTTGTTACCTCTCTGGGTGAGTAGCCCACGAACACTTTACCTCTCTGGGTGAGTAGCCCACGAACACTTTGTTACCTCTCTGGGTGAGTAGCCCACGAACACTTTGTTACCTCTCTGGGTGAGTAGCCCACGAACACTTTGTTACCTCTCTGGGTGAGTAGCCCACGAACACTTTGTTACCTCTCTGGGTGAGTAGCCCACGAACACTTTGTTACCTCTCTGGGTGAGTAGCCCACGAACACTTTGTTACCTCTCTGGGTGAGTAGCCCACACACACTTTGTTACCTCTCTGGGGGAGTAGCCCACGAACACTTTGTTACCTCTCTGTGTGAGTAGCCCACGAACACTTTGTTACCTCTCTGGGTGAGTAGCCCACGAACACTTTGTTACCTCTCTGTGTGAGTAGCCCACACACACTTTGTTACCTCTCTGGGTGAGTAGCCCACGAACACTTTGTTACCTCTCTGGGTGAGTAGCCCACGAACACTTTGTTACCTCTCTGTGTGAGTAGCCCACGAACACTTTGTTACCTCTCTGTGTGAGTAGCCCACGAACACTTTGTTACCTCTCTGGGGGAGTAGCCCACGAACACTTTGTTACCTCTCTGGGGGAGTAGCCCACGAACACTTTGTTACCTCTCTGGGTGAGTAGCCCACGAACACTTTACCTCTCTGGGGGAGTAGCCCACGAACACTTTGTTACCTCTCTGTGTGAGTAGCCCACGAACACTTTGTTACCTCTCTGTGTGAGTAGCCCACGAACACTTTGTTACCTCTCTGGGGGAGTAGCCCACGAACACTTTGTTACCTCTCTGTGTGAGTAGCCCACGAACACTTTGTTACCTCTCTGGGGGAGTAGCCCACGAACACTTTGTTACCTCTCTGGGGGAGTAGCCCACGAACACTTTACCTCTCTGTGTGAGTAGCCCACGAACACTTTGTTACCTCTCTGTGTGAGTAGCCCACGAACACTTTGTTACCTCTCTGTGTGAGTAGCCCACGAACACTTTGTTACCTCTCTGGGGGAGTAGCCCACGAACACTTTACCTCTCTGTGTGAGTAGCCCACGAACACTTTGTTACCTCTCTGGGTGAGTAGCCCACGAACACTTTGTTACCTCTCTGTGTGAGTAGCCCACGAACACTTTGTTACCTCTCTGTGTGAGTAGCCCACGAACACTTTGTTACCTCTCTGGGTGAGTAGCCCACGAACACTTTGTTACCTCTCTGTGTGAGTAGCCCACACACACTTTGTTACCTCTCTGGGTGAGTAGCCCACGAACACTTTGTTACCTCTCTGGGTGAGTAGCCCACGAACACTTTGTTACCTCTCTGTGTGAGTAGCCCACGAACACTTTGTTACCTCTCTGTGTGAGTAGCCCACGAACACTTTGTTACCTCTCTGGGGGAGTAGCCCACGAACACTTTGTTACCTCTCTGGGGGAGTAGCCCACGAACACTTTGTTACCTCTCTGGGTGAGTAGCCCACGAACACTTTACCTCTCTGGGGGAGTAGCCCACGAACACTTTGTTACCTCTCTGTGTGAGTAGCCCACGAACACTTTGTTACCTCTCTGTGTGAGTAGCCCACGAACACTTTGTTACCTCTCTGGGGGAGTAGCCCACGAACACTTTGTTACCTCTCTGTGTGAGTAGCCCACGAACACTTTGTTACCTCTCTGGGGGAGTAGCCCACGAACACTTTGTTACCTCTCTGGGGGAGTAGCCCACGAACACTTTACCTCTCTGTGTGAGTAGCCCACGAACACTTTGTTACCTCTCTGTGTGAGTAGCCCACGAACACTTTGTTACCTCTCTGTGTGAGTAGCCCACGAACACTTTGTTACCTCTCTGGGGGAGTAGCCCACGAACACTTTACCTCTCTGTGTGAGTAGCCCACGAACACTTTGTTACCTCTCTGGGTGAGTAGCCCACGAACACTTTGTTACCTCTCTGTGTGAGTAGCCCACGAACACTTTGTTACCTCTCTGTGTGAGTAGCCCACGAACACTTTACCTCTCTGGGGGAGTAGCCCACGAACACTTTGTTACCTCTCTGTGTGAGTAGCCCACGAACACTTTGTTACCTCTCTGTGTGAGTAGCCCACGAACACTTTGTTACCTCTCTGTGTGAGTAGCCCACACACACTTTGTTACCTCTCTGTGTGAGTAGCCCACACACACTTTGTTACCTCTCTGTGTGAGTAGCCCATGCTGTCCAGTCACACATCTAGCCTTTACTGTTGTTGGGAAGAGTAACCATCAGCTACCAACCGTGTATAATACAGTCTTAATTCAATGGCTCTCAATGTGGAGTCCAGGGACCCCCAGAGGTCCTTAAGGAGGTTCTAGGTAGTTCCCAGAAAAAACGGGAATAGTTAAATGTCAGTATTTCATTCACTAGAAGTTGAGCCGAATGAGATAATATGAGTGACTACTCTAATCATACCTTTCACTCTCCAATGTTATCTCCCCGCCTACATAATACCGGTAGATGGTTATGGATTTCTGGACTAAGTCATATCTAACACCAATAATCTCAGTTCCCATGAATCTCAGTTTTCAAAAAGGTTGAGAACCACTGGCGTTGGGCGATGTCTACTGAATTGGCATATCGCTGCTGTCGGGACAAAACCTCATAACTCCATTTTTTTAATTTTTTTTTTTTTAATATAGATCAACTCCGTAGATCATCCTCCATATGTGTGTGTGGGTTTTACAAAGTTTAAACAATGGGAAAGTATTAAACCGATCATCTGTCTAAACCTCCTAACTCTATTCACCCTCAAATCTGTGTTAGTTTTTTTCATCTGCTGAAAAGTTGGGTTTTTGGAGTTATGAGGTTTTGTCCCGACAGCAGCGATATTTAACATACATTCATCCAATTGTTGTCTTTCTTTCAAATCATGATGTTGGGCTCAGTGGTCGATGACTGTCGGCCATCGGCGATGGCCTAACCCTACATCATAACAAACGCATACTAAAATCTTAAAATAGTCATGAAATGAAGGTCTAGACATTTGAAATGGAAAAGATATAGTGCTGGGGGAAGTTGTGTTTGTTTAGTTGCCAGGAAGCTTTAGCAGGATCTGACTATTTGTGTTTATTTTTTAGAGGGGCAGGGGTTACATGAAGCTGTGTTTTGGAGAGTGGTTGCATGTTGGTAGGGGGAAGGGGGTACTTGAATCAGCACCCTGGAGGATGCAGGCAGCTGGGGTTCAAGATGTAGACAAACACTCCAGGATTTTCCCACTCCCCCCCCCAAATGTGCATTTTATTTATCAGATCAAGGCTGGCAAACTCTCCTGAGGAACTCCCTTCAGCCTGCCAGACAGCCTTTCCTTACTGTTTCAACTGCCAGCCTCATAGAGAGATGGGATACTGCCATGAGATACTGTGGCAGTACAGTACAGAAACATATACAGAAATTACCCTACCAACCCACCTTACCAAACTACCCTACCCACCTTACCAACCCACCCTACAAAACCACCCTACCAACCCACCTTACCAAACCACCCTATCCAACCACCTTACCAACCGACCCTGTCAAACCACATTACCAAACCACATTACCAAACCACCCCACAAAACCACATTACCCAACCACCCTACAAAACCACCCTACCAACCCACCTTACAAAACCACCCTATGAATCACCCTACCAAATTACCCTACCAATTCACCCTACCAAACCATCTATCCATCAATATGTTGCTTGATGCTCGATGTATCTATATTGTGAACATTCCTAAACCATACTCTTGGTATCCACTTTTGTATTTAGTTAAATAACATGGGATATGTCCTCCACACATGTTTTAACACTTGTTGTATATTGAATAACAATTAGTTTGCTATGGTTTTTCCACCAAATATATTCAATAAACTACTGACAATGTCTTAGCTGTAGAAAGTGGAGGGAACATTTTAAGTCTAACAAATGGCAAATTATAGGAAACAAAAGCTTGTATTACTTGGCTAGTCCATTTGTAGATAATTCAAATAAGAAAGTATATCTGCCAACACTGGCCCTCGTTGAGGCATAAAACCCTGATGAAGGCAAGTGTTGGCCAAAACATGTTTTTTTTTTAATGTTCTACAAATGCACAAGCCAAGTAATAAAGGCCTTTTACATTTACATTGCTACCAGAAGAGCTGCATTTTTGCTACCAGAAGAGTTTGCTCTATTTTGATGTCTCTCTACTAAAGAGCACCTTCTGGGTCACTATTTATCCAGTACCTGCTTCAGTGCTTTGTTCAATGTTTTTTTTTAAATGACAAATGGCTTTAACGCTGCACTATGTAGTTTGGGGAGGAACAATTACTCATCAGAGTCATCAGCGATCACTTTCTACTATTCTCTTTTTGTTCATAATAATGTGTGAACCAAACAAAAGCCTAAAGCAGCTGATATGTAAACAAACTCTCTAGCTTCAATATTCCAGGGACCCAATTTATTGAGCTATGAAAACATACCATTTACTGTTTTTCTGCTATTTCTTTAACACTTTGTTGTTCAAATCGTCCTTCCAAAACTACATAGCCTTGTCCAGCTTTAAAAGAGACGTCACGTTCAGCTCAAGTATACTTTGTTTCTCCTGCTTTAGTTTTGTTCTGATACATTGTTTTTTCTTCTGTCACTCCTTCAGATTTCCATAAGGCTGCACCCTACGTGGTCACCGGGAGCGTAGATCAAACAGTAAAAGTGTGGGAGTGCCGCTGATTGGGACCCTAGGAGATTGGACCACCATCCCAACAACCTGATCCCTCCTCTGCCCACCTCACCCACCAATACCCCCAACCCACCACCCCTCTCCTGCCATCCTCCCTTCACCCCATCCCTCTCTAAACCCCCCCACCCCCGCCCACAAATCTCCGGCTGCACTCACCCACCATGGTTATTTACCCCCATTGCGCTCTCTGGTCCAATAACTATTGTCCTTCTATGTAAATTATTCCTGGATGTAGATTGAGCTATTAAATGTTACACAAAAAAAAGTATTCTTGCATGGTGAATCCAAAATTGTATACTGTAAATTTACATAACGTTGTCTAGAATTACCATAGGTTTAACACGGGGCTGGCCGTCTGTCACGCAGCCTTACCAACCGACCGACCGAGTAGGGCACATAAAAAAAAAAAAAAGAAAAAAAGATAATTTAAGAAATGACAGTGTCGTTCTTTATGTGTAAGATTTATTTTTGTCTGTCTATTTTTTTATTTAGGACTTTTTTCCTCCTTTTTTTGTTATTTCTCTTCTCCTTTCACTGTCGTAGTCTGTTGGTGCCTAGCTTGGTGAACTTTTTGAGAGGGGAACGACAAGAACAAGGAAGTGTGTAATCCCTTACTGGAGATATGATTGTCTGTGGGGCTTTGTTATTGGAGTAATCTGTAGCTTTGTAACATCACTTCTGAAGTGTGCATACCATGTCTCTTCATGTGGAACTAGATAATATATTAATGGCTGCATATACGAATGTTTCAAGCTGTTGTCTTTGGACTGTGAACCTGTGGGGCGGGTGGTGAAGTTAAAGCTTTGTACTCTTGTCATGGCAGCGCGTCCGAACTGAGTAGAAAACCACTCTGATGAGGCTTTCCAATTGATTTATCCTGTTAATGAATTCTGCTTTGCATTCAGAAATCAAAACTCGTTGAAATGGAATATCTTTGCTAAGCCGGTACTCATTTTAGCTACATAGCATGTAGGCTTTGTTTCAGTGTGGCACCTATAGCGCAAGGCTGTTTGGTTGCCTTGGTCAGCGAGTGCTCTGCCTTTAACTAGCACTTGGGCCTTAATGGCAGACTCGAGGGATTAGACCTCTGTTAATCTCTATCTCCCATCAATAGATGTGGCACTATGATGTCTCGCTGACTTCTAATAGACTCAATCTCCTCTGTTTTTCTAGTCCCTCGATGACCGATGAGCAGGTTTTACATTGCGTCTATGACAGGTCTGTAGGCTGCAAACACAGGGATGGGTGAGTTTTAGCCTTGGATGAATCTGACCAGTCTCAAGGATGTCGGACTAGGCGGCATGACAAGGAGTCAAAGTTGCCCCCCGGGTTAAATCTTGGGATGTGCAAAGATCTCAAAATACTGGGGGAAGAATATGATGCATCATAGAAAAATGGATTCAGGTAACAACGTTTTTTCTGTGAAAAGATGAAATGTAAAATCAGCTTGTTAACTGAGAGAAGCGCCAAATCTGTATCATTGACCAAACTGGTGACCTGTATGGGGATTTAGGAATAGTGACAAAATATTAGCAGCAGGCATGCTAAGTGATGCTTGTGCGCTCTGTAAAGTGGTCTGGTTATTGTAAAGGGCTCTTCACTCTACCGGCAACGCGGCTCCTTTGCCACAAATGTGCCATGGATTTATTGTTTCACTGTCCATGGTTTGTGGTCAGGAGAGATGCTGAAGCCTAAGCAGTGAGGAGCTCTATGCCTATGGGCAAACCCCCACCGGCCAAATCATGTATAAACATCTCCCGAGTGGCTCTTCTTATGTTAATTTTCTGATCTTGACTGAAGAATAAATGTAAAAAAAAAATACAAAAAAGCAGGAATAATTTGGGGATGACGGTAAAAATAATTCTTCAAACCTTACTATGGAGACCATCCATTCCATTCCCCTTGGAAAGAAAAACCAGAACTTCTTGCTTCTGTAGCAGGCAATACAAAGACGTTCATCTTGCACATCCCTGCTTTCTTAGATCATTGGTCTCGCCTGATCAAAGACGAACAGTAAGGAATTTGTAAAGACTTATTAATAAACGCATAAACAAATATCATTTTTAATTAGCCTTTTCATTCCAATGTGATTATTTGATAATGAAGAATTCCACTGCTTAACTGATCTTCTTATCTTGCTTTTTTGCCTAGCTTTCCCTGTTCCTGTGTGTACTGGATGTAGCTATCTGCTGCTGAATCTTCTGCTAGTGGCCAGTGAGTCCTGTGTGACCTGTCCATATGGCACTGCTGCATGTAAACCTTGAGCAGAGACTGAGCTGTCTGGTGGGGCCAAGTGGTTGATGCTAATGTCTTCAGTATAGCAAAAAAAAGAAAAGGTCCTTTCAGTTTTCGACCACAAACCGCCCCATGAAGAGTCAGTGGCTCAAAACTGGGACCTGACAAGTAGCTCGGTGAGAGGGAGATAAATTGTCTCTTCCCAATATACGGGTGTCCCTTGTCTGTCCATGTCACGGTAATACCAAATCCTATTGGTTTCTCAAAGACACCAGGTGGAGACGACCCCACCAGGCAGCTGAGCTGGCATGATGACTGCGGACAGCTCTGTTACTGTGGTTGTAGAAAGACTGTTTTTTGTTTGAGTGATGCTGTATGAAGGAGGCCAGATCTGCCTATGAACTGGCTCCTTCAACCTGTAAATGCGATGGGATTGCGGCAGACTAGGACGCTTCAAAGGAGAACCCCCCCCCCCCGGGCCCCCCCCCCCCCTCTCTCTCGCTCACTTCCTCCCTCCTTCAGGGAATACCACTAATACCCCCCCCCCCCCCCCAAATAAAGAGTCATTTTTCTACATGCTGCTTTCTCTCATGGACTTCTGAGTCTAAAGGCTTTGGGTGAAGAATTCAAGTATTCCCCATCGCTGGGCCTCTGTCGTACAATTTGGCACGGTCATGGTTTTCCTATGTGCCATGGTGTAAAATGAGTTTTAGCTGAAGCCAAAAATGGAGTGATTTTGTAGTACAATCTGGGGTTTAGCTCAAGAATTCAGACTGCCTGGTCTACTTAGTCCCAGTGTCTTGTCGATAACAGACGGTAACTGATTGTTGATCTTGATGCTACTTTCCTTTGCAATTGGCAGACTTTAAGACGACAACATCACCTGGAAATTCTAAACAAGGCCAGGAAATGGAGGTCACTCTTTGAAAAACTTGATTCAGAGAAGGAAGGTGGTTTAATCAACCAGAAAGTGTGCCGTCTCTTGTAATGTATCTTGTAACGAGTTACAATACAGCCGTCAGTGTTGTACACTTGCCCTGGGAAACCAATCACTTTTGCCATTTGCAGGTCCCAAGCAATCCCTATGCTGCACTGGCCGTGTGTGAAGGGACGACAAACAAGCTTGCACTGTCTGTGGCTCCTTCTGCTCTGGCCTCAAGTCCACCTGTCTATACTGTAACCTGCCTTGTGATTAGCTTGAGGGCTTCAGACTTCACAGCTCCAACAGGTTTTCTTTTTCGCTTCCATGGTCTCACTCTTTCACACAGCAAATTGTTAACAATATCTGGATGTCATTATTGTTTGCAACATAATAAAAGAAAAATCTGCACATTTGTGGTCCTGGTCATTTGGTGGGGATTGGGTGATGGCCGATTACTTTGTTTCTGGTTTGTGTGTGGCTTCAGCAAGCAGTCATGAAGAAATAATTGAAAAGTCATTACACAAATGCTAGGCTCCTATGTTGAACATGGATATAGTATGTACTGGATATGAACTATTCATAGACACCATGATGTTATGTGAGGTGATAAAGACAAATATACATAGTACACGAGCAGTGGCGAATCCTTATGGAAGCCAACGGAAGCCATGCCTCCCTAATATTAAAATATGAATTAATATCAAATATGAAATATGAAAAATATATATATATATATAATTTTTTTTTAATATAGTTTACATTCGTTTTCATCTGTGCATCTGTGTTATAATTTTTTTTTTTTTTTAAATGTCTCCCTCTTCTCCTTCTCACTCCCTCTAACACACTGTCAGCCTCACTATGCTCACTGCAGCAGGAGAGGAGGCAGATGGTAGTAGGGCTGGGCGATATGACCAAAAACGTTATCGCGATAAAATTATAAAATTATTTTCATATAACTCGATATCGATAATTATCGTCGATATAATGTCTGTCAAGTTTAATTAACTTTTTATGCCCGGCGCCGATGGACGGGCTATTAATAGACTTATTTTTCTGCTGTGAATGTCTCGAGTTGATGTCGTCATCAGTCCGCGCACGTTAGCCAGAGCGAGCAGTACTGTGTATCCCATGACAATGTACTAGTAAATATCCCTAAAACACTCTGTTCCGCCACAATACATTGCAACGACGTCCACCGTATATCACACACTACTCTAACCGTGGCATCAGAATTCTCGCCACACACATACTCGGCACGTAAATATATAAAAACAGCGACGTGCAAGCTAGTTAACCTAGCCAGCTTCGTTTACAAGCGATGTATTCCATGACAATGTACTAGTAAATATCCCTAAAATACTCTGTTCCGCCACAATACATTGCAACGACGTCCACCGTATATCACACACTACTCTAACCGTGGCATCAGAATTCTCGCCACACACATACTCGGCACGTAAATATATAAAAACAGCGACGTGCAAGCTAGTTAACCTAGCCAGCTTCGTTTACAAGCGATGTATTCCATGACAATGTACTAGTAAATATCCCTAAAATACTCTGTTCCGCCACAATACATTGCAACGACGTCCACCGTATATCACACACTACTATAACCGTGGCATCAGAATTCTCGCCACACACATACTCGGCACGTAAATATATAAAAACAGCGACGTGCAAGCTAAGTATCCTAGCAGCCTTGAGTCCTGAGCTGTGGTGCGTAAAGGACGTCATCACGTAACGTTGGTTGTTAGTGAGTGAGCTGAACGGAGCCAAACTTGGAAAATCGATATATCGAAACTTTGCGACCACGTTTCATGTTTATTTCGAGGAAATAATTTATCGCGATATTTATCGTTATCGTTTTATCGCCCAGCCCTAGATGGTAGGTCTCTTTCTCCAGGCTTCCAGCATTATAGTCCAAATCCGATCCTAGCCAATCAGATTCGAGCTGACTGCCACACCCTAAAAGTTTAAAACGGGGCTGAGAGGAAAACACTCAGCATATTTTCCCCTCTGCACTCTGAACATTGTATTAACCCGTAACTGTTCCCACGGGCCGAATATTGCCCCGATCCTCGTGAGATTAAATCCACGGGGACCTCTCGGCGTGCCGAAGCTTTTCCTAAATCACTTCCATCATCGAAAACGAGGGGAAAAGGTCGGCTCGCGACCCTGAAAATGTTGCGTGATTTTAAAAACGCTGTATTAAGTGAGCCTATTATGGGATCCACGCGAGCTTTCTATCGTGGAAACATCTGGGCGTCCCGCAACTTTTACTCATTCACATGTAGCCCCTAAAATGCTTAGAAAAGGAAAACAGAAAGCGTGGAATAAACTCGCCGAAACGGAAAAGTGTCCCACGGGCGCGCCGTGATTCCGATCCGCGTGAAAATATTCACGGCCATAGAGGAGCTCGTGGGACACCTTTTTGCAACCGAATATGTGTCTCGAATTTGCTCCCACGCGGCGCGCAAAATCGTGCAAGGAAAAATCGGACCAAAAATTAACCAATGCTCCAGCAGTATTAATGACCCTGATGTAAACAAGACAAACGTCTTTTCTCTGGTCTGCATCCCCTTATACAATTGTGTGTATTGAGCCGTACTGTATTGTACCCATTCTGCAATCTGTTAAATAAATAAAAATAAAGTTTGACTGGCCGCCGAGCCATACTGTAGTGTACATGGTGACTGCTTGACTTAAAAAAAAAATAAAATAAAAATATTAATAAAAATATTGAATAGTTTTTTTTTTAATAATTTTTTTTTGGCTTCCCCTGTTATTTTACCCACGCGACGCCACTGTACACGAGGGGGAAAGCATAGCGCAGATAGTTGCATTTAGATGAGGTAAAAGATGATTAGAAAACAGAAAGATGGGTGAGGTTATGTTATTTAATTTTAGTGTTTGTTTGAAATAGCAGGTAAAGTATTTACTAATTATGATGCACTCTGTGATAGTGTACCTCCAATGTACAGTTTCTACGTCAAATGTATATACTCCCTTTTCTTGACTCCTTCTGTATCACAAACAGTACTGTATTTGCAAATCTGGTATGTCATAAATGTATAGATGTAGCAGTACTGACTATCTGTATGTCATGTATGTCATATATGTCTATATGAATTGAAAATGGGGGACCCTGATGGAAACAAGACAAACGTCTTTCTCAGGTCTGCATCCCCTTAACAATTGTATGTATTGAGCCGTACTGTATTGTACCCATTCTGCAATCTGTTAAATAAAGTTTTCATTCATTCATTCATTCATGTTGTATTTGTACCGTAGATTTATAGGGCAACGGTTGTTTACAAAGTGAATGTATGCGGCCGGTGATGACGTCAACCTGCCTCGTCGCAAAGTGGTGACCTCACGAGCATCCCGGAAAAGACTGCGAAAAGTTGCAACGTTAGAACAACGTGAGCCTACTCCACTATTTTGAAAGACAATAAAGTCAACGTTAGCCATCGCTGTTGGTAAAAAAGCTTCACTTCAAGACACCGCGACAATAACTGCTATAAAGGTAACGTCCGTGCTTCAACACGTTTAGTCTGTTTCGCATGAATTGAAAGTGGTTCTGCTTCTGCATGTGTTTAGCTAACGTTAGCTGTCATGCCTTATTTTAACCATGTGGGGTTATAACTTAATTTAGTTAATATGTAATATCAACAGATTATTTCCTCCTCAATATGCCAAAGCCCGCGCAGCCATATATGCACATTTAGCCAGCATTTATAGCACAATAATAGTGCTCTTTCTTGACACACTAACGTTATATTTGCGAAGTGCATACAACTACAGCTTCAAAACATGGGTTTTTTTGATTGATTGATTGAAAACTTTATTAACAGATTGCAGAATGGGTACAATACAGTACAGCTCAATACACAATTGTTAAGGGGATGCAGACCAGAGAAAGACTTTCGTCTTGTTTACATTAGGGTCCCCCATATTCAATTCATCAGGACATATGACATACAGATAGACAGTACTGCTACATCTATACATTTATGACATACCAGATTTGCAAATACAGTACTGTTTGTGATACAAAAAGTGTCCAGAAAAGACAGTATACATTTGACGTAAAAACTGTACATTGGAGGGGGGGGGGCGTCTATACTTTCCACAAGCAACTTGTCCTTCCGCGTTCCCGTTTTGCGCTCTGATTGGCCACTGACCTACGCTATTACGCCCCCCTCGTAAGTAGAGAGTCGGCATTGCACTCAACAGGAAGCGATTTGCGAATACAATACACCATCACGCCAGAGTGGATAAAGAAATGCTCCAGAAATGAATATGTGTAGGGAAAGGCTTAACGAGTCAGCGCGAGAGCGCACACACAAAAGCACACATGACTGCTTGTATAGCTCAACTGGTTAGTCCCCTGCCTGTGGACCATATGGTCCCCTGTTCGAATCTCTTGGATACCTTTTTTTTTTCTGTAACGTTAATTAATTTATCCACTCTGTTTGATAAGATATTCCTTTATTGATCCCCTTGTGGTAATTCAGGCATCATAGCAGCAAGGGGGGGGGGTACACAGGTAGTGAAAACAACACAAGCAGTGTAAACAAATAAGTCAATAGAATTGACTATCTAACCAACTGCAATATACAGTATCACAGTATTCACATAAGGTGCAGTATGCATAAGGTGGGTGGTGTTATTGTCCTTTTTGGGACACCAGAGTGGATAGATTATTCAATGTTACGAAAAGAAAAAAAAAGTAAGCAAGAGATTCAAACCGGGGACCATATGGTCCACAGGCAGGGCATTAACCAGTTTAGCTATACAAGCTGTCATGAATTGTTACTGACTAATCCATCATTTACACTTTTCAAGTGCCAATTGCGGTCGTCGTCCATTATTTGGCATTAATAAATCGGATATCATGCGTGTGTGCTTTTGTGTGTGCGCTCCCACTCTGGTTGGATGGTGTATTGTGTTGAATGAATCGGTTGAGTGCAATGCCGACTCTCTACTTACGTAGATAACTGGCGTAGATAAGGGGGGCGTAATAGCGTAGGAGCAGCGTGGCCAATCAGAGCGCAAAACGGGAACGCGGAAGGACAAGTTGCTTGTGGAAAGTATAGACGCGGGGGGGGGGGGTTGGGGGGGGGATCACTGTACAAGCAAAACTGTACATTGGAATATTGACAACCATACTTGGTCATTTACTGTACATTGGAGGGGGTTGGGTTAGGACATTTACAGGGGCCAGTTTCGAATTGTAGTCTCCCGTAGGTGTTCTTTGAGAGTGATTTTGAAAGTGGGTAGTGATTCACATTCCTTACAGCTTTGGGTAGGGCGTTCCACATTGATGTGGCATAATTGCGAAACGTGTTTAGTCCCTTGTTTGAGCCGATTCTGGGTTTAACATGATTTGTGGAGCTCCCTCTGGTGTTGTGATCGTGGTATTCACTGACCTTTGGGAAGTATTTTGACATGTACATGAGTACCTTGGTCGTGTAGTGTATCTTGTAGACCAGGCCCATTGCAAGTTGCTGTACTCTGTCGTCTACTCTAAGCCATCCTAGGTTGTCAAAGTGGGCAGGGGTGAGGTGGGTTCTAGGAGTAAGGTCAAGCAGTAGTCTGACCAGTTTGTTTTGAGATGTTTGTAATTTTGTTTTTAGCACCTTTGAGGTGCTTTGGTACCATGAGGGTCATTATTCAAAATCAATCTCGTAAAATACCTGAAAGTTGTGAACCCCTGTTCTCTTTGCCTGTTGTTCCAAGATACAGGTATTGTTCATAATCATTATTCTTGTGATGTCTTTATTCAGTGAAGGATATGGCTCTGAACAAATCCATGCATCCCCGGAACCGTTACAAAGACAAGCCTCCAGACTTCTCCTACTTGGCCTCCAAGTATCCAGACTTCCAGCAGCATGTACACACCAGCCTCACTGGTCGCTCCATGTAAGTACTGTGTACTCTAGGCATATAGTAGCCTACGTGTAAGCTTATAAACACTACACTCTTCACCTTCCCACTTAGATAATATCCAGTTAAAAATCCACTGTGGCAGGAAACAAGTTAACCCCTAGTACCGTGGCTATGGATATAGTGTATTGATACTTAACCCCCTACCTTGGCTTTGAAGATATTGGACCTCATGATCGAACGGACTTTACGATAAATTTATGAACTAATTTCTTTGTAACTTCACTTTGTTCGTAGCTACGAACGTGATTTACAAACGCGGAAAAGCAGTCGTAGATAGGACAGACTGGTGTGCGCCCGTGTTCTTAACACATTCAGAGCCGGCCGGATATGACCAAATTAGGGCTTGTAGGCCAGCGCTTTAATCAATGGGAGGACGGGGATATTTGCGAACGCTTAAACTATATCTTAAATTATGGCTATGGGTCTAATACACCCGTTGCTTATCAATGACTTGCTTGCAGGCAACATGTACGAAACGGATTGTTTTTTCATCAGTAGATTTCTGTTTTATACCGTTTTGAATACGAGTATAGTTTTGGAGATTTCTATTAATTCCAGAGAAAGACGCGATAATACCCCTTTAGTGGAATACACAAAACACGTTGTCATTTTTCGGCTGATTTATGAATAGTTTTCAAATAAACGCTAGATTATCGATAGTATATGTCTCCTTATGCATGCTAGAGAAGCTTATCCGTGCATTGCTCCGTGTCAACGGCACGCACACACACACACGTTGTGACCGCTGTGAAAAAAACATCTGATTAACCCAATACTGGTAACATAGATTCCTTACCTCACATCTGATGTTCTGCAAAAAGATTAATCCAATTCCTGATCGCCATTCCAAATATTGATCGTGTTTATTGATCCAACGTTATAGACCAAAACACATAATCGACGCTGCTCCCAGCCTCCCCAGTCAATGTGGTAACACGATACTGCTTGCCCGAGAAGGGAAACCCGGACCGGAGTTTTTTTTCCTGATGCACAGTCCCAGCCAATCCAATCCAATGATGTGCAATACTATCCGGGAGACGATAGGTGGCGGTATTTGCCCTTTTGCGAGCTCAGACCCATTCCCAACGATAACATCAGGTTGGATGGATGAAAATGAATGGATATCGCTAATAAAAGAAATAACGATTAAAACCTGACTATACTCGTGATTGGCACTCAAGCGATGGCGAGTTAACCCGACTATACTCGTGGTTGGCACTGAATGGGTTAAGGGCTTCATTTAAGGGCATAAAGCATTGGTGATTGCATTCAAGTTGATTCTACAGACATCCTCGGAATTAAATAATAATGATGATAATAAATACGACAATATTTGTATCATTAAAAATTACGTTTTACATTTATAGTCATGACTCAACGAGGCATCGTGATGTCCAAAAATAAATAAAAGCACTACACAAACACTGCAAATGCCATTGAGTAAATAAATAAATAGATAATAATTAAACTCAATCGCACGGATATAGCTATAGTGGAATAGAATAGACTGTATTAATATTCCATATACCGTATTGTTCTTTATTGTTATTATTTGTTGTTGGTTTTATAAATGTTTTACATTGCTTAGTGTGCACATAGTAAGAGCCAGTGGAGAAACATTCCACTGCTCATCTTACTGGTCATGAGTTTAACCCACACAAATGACAACAGACACAAATTATATGTTCAACAGTTTCCATAGACGTCATCGATAGTTTATTAGCAACGAGCTAACATCAATTAGCTGGGCAGCTGCACTCAGCACACACACAATATGGCATATCTACTGCTGCTGGATGATATCGCTGATTGTGCACTTAGAGGGAACGTCAGTACTGTGGCCATGCAAACCTATTTGCAGAGAGCAATGAGTATCTAGTAGGGGTGGAACGGTATGCATTCGAACCGTACACCGTTCGATACGACCTCCACGGTTCGGGGCATGTGTGTATTGTTCAGTTATATAACGTTAGCCTCGAGCTAGGCTAATGTTACGTTAGCTACGAGCTAACTAACTTTAGCCGCGAGCTAGCAAGCTAACTAACGTTAGCCGCAAGCTAACCGTGGAAACGCTCACAGTGAAGTGACTCCACGACACCAGTTCGATTAGTGGGGAAGGGGGGGTATATTGACAAGGCTTGACAACAGAGGTTCAAATATAACTGTTTATGTTCAATAACGAGCCAGGAGACTAGAGCGTGTGTATCAACTGTGCGGCTGTATTGCCAAACCATAACATCCTGGTCCCTGCTGCTGGGACGTACCAACTCCACACACCACTGTGGGGGGGTTTATATTCCCCATTCCCTTGTAACATCTACTTTTTTTTAAAGATAACAACAGTTACAACATTCCTTAGTGCAAATTATTATTAATACAAGAAACCCCACGAACGTCCTTATTTAAAACCCTAATCATCTTTTCTGTGACTTTTACTTTTTGATTAAGTCTAGTGCTGGTTGAGCATTATGCATACTTTATGTTGGCCTTTGTCTATAATGTGGCCACAAAAATGGAAAGGTTTAATTATTTTGTTAATTTTGTTAAGTTAATACTTTGACAAATGTTGCCTATATTTTTCAGTCAATTTGGTCTTTGTGTGCCAAAGATTATTAAAGGTAACCCTTTTTTTTACCAAATAAATGAGAAGCATGTTTAAATCGGCAATGCCTCCCCTCTTGCTGTACCAAAATCTCTCCTAGCTCTAACCGTCACTGTCAAAATAATGTGCCTGATGTCAAATGGCCTCATTCTTTCAGTTTTTGCACGACTACGTCATTGAGATTAACTGAAAAGTTGGATTATTTTTAGGCTATATATTTTATGTTGATGTATTTTTGGAGTGTTACATTTTTTTTAAAGGGGACATGCATTATAAATGCCCTTTTTCTGTGTTTAGCATGGTTTTATAGTAATACAGGTTAGTATCAATGGGCCTGTGTCTCTAATTACCATATTGACTCATCAGTCTAGTCTCGAGTTCACGAGATCTTCCCTCACTCAACTAAACTGTTCTGATTTGACGGTTTCCGTGTCTTTAATATAGCATTGATTTGGCTATCAAAGAAAGGGTTGTCATTTACGTGAAAAAGCTCTTACCGTGGGCCGGTTGGATCCCAAAAAGGATTTCCCAGTTATTGATCGCCATCTGGTAGATCGATATGTCCATTGGCTGATGCTATATTCCTTTACTGCATACTGAATTCAGCGTCCCAAAAAGTATTCCAGGCTACATGCTACAGGCATAGCTTTAGGCTAACAAAAAAGTCCACCCATGATGAAAAAAAAAAAAACACCGGTCTGTAACAGGGAACACTGCATTATCGAGACAGCGCCCCTACGAGGATCTGGCCGGTAATGCACTTTTCCGAATCCCAAGAGTAGGGTAAATCTGCAGTGCCGCTCGGTGACATTGAGTAGGATATTACAATGGAATAAAAGCCAAAACAACCTTACCACCAGGGCACGAAATTAACTTTTTGACCCACCGGCTAGTGGCGGGTAGATGGGCAAAATCTACCCGCCAAGCATATTTCTTACCAGCCAAAAAAAATGCATTTTTGTGTCACATATATATATATAAAAAAAATCAGTACATTTCAAGTAGATAGGGTATTATGTTGAAGAATACACTTAAATAAGAGACCAGAGTAACATTTTAAGCAAATTATTTTAATATATTTATTGATGATTGATTAATCAATACATGTCAATTCAATCTTAAGCTTAAATTGTAACCTACTGTTAAACATCATCAGACTCCTCACTCTACCCTCTTTGCAGGATTTAACAGAACATAATAAAATGTGAAGGTTTTATAAACCTAACTTAAACCTCCTCAATCATGTCCTCATCAGAGTCCTCTGGTTTTCTTTTTTACTTTGACTGTGAGAAAATAATAATCACACAAAGGCATAATGGCTTATAGCAGACTTAATGATTTTAGAATATTTCAGATAATGAAATGGTCATCAACTATCCAGTTAGTATTTATAGTGTAACGTTTGGCTTTAAATCATATTGAACGTAGAGAGAGAGAGCGAGAGAGAGAGAGAGGGGGGGAGAGAGAGAGAGCGAGAGAGAGGAGATGCATAGGAGCCTCGTATGGGTTCTGCGGCCCTGCAGCTGGATACTATTGGGAGAGAGAGAGAGAGCCCCCGTCTGAGCAATAGTATGCAGTAGGGCTGGGCGATATAACGATAACGATAAATATCGCGATATCTTTTAATAATCGATATCGAATATCGAAAAAAAAAAAAAATCGTTTTTGTGACCTGCAACAGGGCAGTTTTAAAACCAGAGACAGTGGACAGACTTGTCTTTCTTGCCTGCAACTTAAAGTAATGGCTTTGCTTGTCCAAATGACAATACTGACCAAATTGAGATTTATTTTTCTCTTGTCCATTTATTTTGTTTGCTTTCTAATTTAAAATACAGTTTGAAACCGTCTGTACACAGTAGGCTATGTGTGCTAGCAGAACTAGACTCCAGTCACGAGTCACGTCATGTGCGGTGGTTTGTCCACCAAAAAAGCGCCAAAAGATCGAAAATAAACTAGCAGAGCCAGAACTGTTCAACTCCCCTGGAGCCACAGCCAGCAGAGAAGCCGGTTTACTTTCGCTTTTAAACCAGCTGCAACCTGAGAACTGGAGTGTGAGGGGATGTAACACTAAAGATGGCGGCAATGACAAAGAATTGCTGCAAAATAAACATACATCTGTTTAAAAAAAAAAAAAAAAAAAGTATACTTATAACAATTTCGATAATTATCGATATTGAGAAATATGATAACATTATCATATCGTTATCGCAATATGATTTTTTTCCCATATCGCCCAGCCCTAGTATGCAGCCTCGTATGGGTTCTGCGGTCCTGCAGCTGGATGCATCTCCGTCTGAGTCGCGTAGTTGATGATGTCACACACACGACTAGACTAAGATGTAAACAGAACACACGGAGCCTGGTGGATGCATGAAGCGATATAAATAAACCAATAGCCAATAAATGTGAAGTTATCTTTGAACCCCTGTTGTCAAGCCTCGTTAACACTATGGGTGCCGGCCAGAAATCCGGAAAATGACTGTGGATTGCCAGCGCTATTTGTCTATGGAGAAATTCCCCTTCTTTGCAGGGCTATAACTTTTTAAATTCTATTGCTACATTGCCATTATTAGGGCCCATTCAAAGTCCTATATGTATTGTTCATTGTGTAGTGTAGCAACGTTAAACTTTTTCATTCACATATTCATAGTAAAGTATGGTCTAATGTATAAGTATGTTTTCATCTCTTTCTGCAGCTTTCTCCAGAACGTGATATATAGCCCCAAATGCATTATATTGATGATGAAATACAGTTTGATGGCAATCGGGGCGCGTGTAGCATAATGACAAGCAAGCAGTGCAAAAATGCGGAAGCATTCGTCACCGCACGCCACTACGTTAAATCGCCTTTCTTTTCAGGCCCGCTTTGGGAGCTGTCGCGCGGAAATAGGCTGTCTATTGCCATTCTCTTTGACAAACTCTAACCTTAACCAGCTCCTTAACAGCGCCTAAACTTAACCGTTCTAACCTTAACCAACTCCGAAACAATGCCTAACCTTAACCTTAACCATGCCTAACCTTAACCATAGAAAGAATATTGCCATTCTCTTTGACAAACTCTAACCTTAACCAGCTCCTTAACAGCGCCTAAACTTAACCGTTCTAACCTTAACCAACTCCGAAACAATGCCTAACCTTAACCTTAACCTTAACCATGCCTAACCTTAACCGGCGAAAGAATACACGTTAAAAAAAAATCACGTTAAAAAAAAAATATTTGATGGGATTCGAACTCGCCAGCAAACGAGCCGTAGGATCCACAGCCATGCAGTCTTGCCAATTGAGCTATTTCTGGATACTGAATAAGGGGCGGTGACTTATATATATTGAGCTCCGCTCGTGTCGAACCAAGGCGGGATCTCATGCGCATGCGCGGGCACGCCGGCGCACGCACGCACCTGAGCGAGCACGCCGCCGCCGGTGCACGCACCTGGGCGCTGGGCGAAGGAAAATGAAAGGCGCATTACCGCACGCCACTACGGTAGAATGCTTCCGCATTCTTGCACTGCTTGCTTGACATTAAGGAACAGGCAATCGGGGCGATATAAAAAATTTCAATTGGACGTACTTCTAGAATGATCTACGTATGATCTGATGATGACCGGATGGGCGGGGGATCGTTTATAATTCCGTGGGCAGCGCTATATCATTCATCTAGTGTGGGTGATATGTTCATCATAACAGTTTATGGAATACGATCAAAAATAACGCTGAATCTTACCGTATCCTCCTCGCGCCGTTGGGCGATGAGCGTGGAACAGTCATTTACCTATTATGGTATGTAGAAATATCGGGTCCATTTCCAGCTTGTATAATAGTATATATGTCCAAATCATGTTGTTTATCGAGTTATTGGCAATCGATCGCTATGTATTGTGTCGAGATCGAGTCCCGGTAGCCAAACAGAGTGCCCGGAAGTAATTTGGCCGACCAGCACAACCTCCATAGCACTTCCTGTTTGGCGATTGCGCCGATCGGCCACCAGATGGCGCTCCTGAACCGCCAGAGAGCTCAGTGGGTCCTCCTGGTGGATCTCAGGCCAGCGGAGGGGAAATATGAATCCGATCGCAGATTTTTGAAATATTGATATAAGGACGCTGTAAAGCGTCCTCCGGCAACTTGAGCATGGCCGGGAATGACGTATTAAAGCGTTTTCCAGCAGTCAAAGTGTTAATATAACCCCTTTCCTCACTAATGGAACTGGTTTTGTGGACTCGCTGACGGTGCTTTGAGCGTTTCCAGGATTAGCAGCTAACGCTAATTAGCTTAGCTTAGTTGGCTCCCTACAGTGCAAGCAGCACCAGGCTCCATGAAGCGATATAAATAAACCAATAGCCAATAAATGTGAAGTTATCTTTGAACCCCTGTTGTCAAGCCTCGTTAATATAACCCTTTTCCTCACTAATGTCACTGGTTTTGTGGACTCGCTGACGGTGCTTTGAGCGTTTCCAGGATTAGCAGCTAACGCTAATTAGCTTAGCTTAGTTAGCTCCCTACAGTGCAAGCAGCACCAGGCTCCATGAAGCGATATAAATAAACCAATAGCCAATAAATGTGAAGTTACCTTTGAACCCCTGTTGTCAAGCCTCGTTAATATAACCTTTTTCCTCACTAATGGAACTGGTTTTGTGGACTCGCTTTGAGCGTTTCCAGGATTAGCAGCTAACGCTAATTAGCTTAGCTTAGTTAGCTCCCTACAGTACAAGCAGGCGCCACGGGCAGTCAGGACAGAAGAGTAGTGGATGTGACATCGGTAAACAAGCCACAAATTAGGCCTGTCACATGCAGTTTTAATTATTTTACATGACTATTTTGTGACCCGCCACATGGCGGACAGACCTCTCAGTGGCAGTCGCCAAGCCTAAAATCTGGTCGGCAATGGTGGTTGGCGGGCTTTAATTTCGGGCCCTGCTTACCACGTATATATACGTGGTTGGCCCTCAAGCGTTGGATCCGAAACACGTATATATATATACGTGGTTGGCCACGAATGTGTTAACAAAGAGAGGCAGAGTTGATTTAGCAAAAAAAAATATATATATATATATATATATAATTATTTTTAATCGAATTTTATTTTCATATTCGAATCCCATGCCCATCGAACGAAGCTTCAAAGTATTTAAGACAGCCCTATATACAGCTAGTCGGTCAACTACTAGAGCATAGGTGTCAAACTCACGGCCCGCCACGTCATTTGATGTGGCCCCCCAAGAGCTCAGGTACATTTTTTTTTTTTTTACATTAATATTGGGTTAAAAATAGCAGTGTTAAAATAATTGTGGGTTAATGCGTTAATAAAGCTTTAACTTTGACAGCCTTAGTTATTACACATTCTTACACATACATGTATGTTGAACATCTGAGGTATTGATGAAGTAACAAAGGAAAAAAGCCAAAAGCACTTACTCCTCAGACATTCTTTGACAATTTTACAGCCCAAAATACAAAAAAGATCCAGGCGGAATAGGTAACAAAGGGTTGAAGAAATATTGTCTGAACTGTCAGATGCAAACTGGCTGTGTGACATAACCGAGCATCTCGCTCAATTGAATAAGAAGCTGTAGGGACGCAAACAAGTCCCACCCAAAACTTGACCAATATAGTTGTGAACTGAGACAACCCTTATTTTTTAGTACAGTTACAGTTGTGTGTTCATGCAGACACATAATAGCAATTTCATTACGAATTGAAAATGGGGGACCCTGATGTAAACAAGTCGAAAGTCTTTCTCTGGTCTGCATCCCCTTAACAATTGTGTGTATTGAACTGTACTGTACCCATTCTGCAATCTGTTAATTAAAGTTAATTAAACTATCTTCCATTAGTTGGATGTATGGCCTCTGCAAGGTTGTGTGCAGCCATTTGTTTTTGTAACATCTGCTACATCTGTCCCACGTGTTCTTTGCAGCTCACAGTTGTTAGTTCTGCCCCTCTTGACTGTGACAAAAAGGTTTTGAACAAACTTAATGTCATAGCTTGTATTTGATGATATTCTTCTTTGTTATTTACTTGAATGGTTTGATCATTGATTGATGGAGTAATATGGGGTTCTGATAAACTAAAATTATTTGTTAAAATAACATAAGCTAACATATATTTTTACATTTATGCAAATGCATATGCAATATGTATAACTTGAATAAGTAATAAATACAGAAACAACATGTTTAACAATATGTAAATGTGTAGCTACATTTATTTTACATTAACATTTATACGGTCTTTGGCCCTTTGAGGGCAACCATAATGCTGATGTGGCCCTCTGTGAAAATGAGTTTGACACCCCTGTACTAGAGAATAAAATATGTCTACATTCCTATTGGTTTTGCTGGGGCTACCCATTTGTTTTCAATTTGGATAACTGGTTGTGCCTTTTTAACATTACATTAGCTGGGTATCATTTATTATTTTCTAAAATAGAACTTTAGGACCAGCTGGCAGGATGCTTGCTCCTCCTCCTTACCTTATTCAGGCTTGTTGATGAGGAAACAATCCTCTGTTGATGAATGCGGGGGGGTGGGGGCAGGCAGGCAGGCAGGCAGGCAGGCAGGCAGGCAGGCAGGCAGGCAGGCAGGCAGTCGGGTGTCTTTGTGGCAGCTTGGCGTATGAACTAGTGATGTTAAGATTTGCATCGGTGCACCGGCATAAACTTTCTAGATGCGAGTGCACCGGTGGAATAAGTGCGCATCGGCTAGAATTCAGGTTGAACTCGCGATGCATCTGTTGTTGAACTTGTTGGCATCTTTGCATCGGTCAAAACCGATTCATTCATATAATTTCCTCTCATCCACTTCTGTCAGCAGTGCACTTGCACACAGCAGATACTATCTTTGCTTTGCTACTACAGAAGGCGAGAGCCGCGTCACAGTTATCAACAAACAGTGGAAGTCGAGGAGACAACTGGATAACGTTAGCCACTGTTAGCCATTCAGCTGACGCTAAACTATATAACTAACTAACGTGACTCTGCAACACCAGTTCCATTAGTGAGGAAATGGGGGGGGGGTATATTGACGACGCTTGACAACAGGTTCAAAGATAACTTCACATTTATTGGCAATTCGTTTCTTTATATCGCTTCCTCCAGGTTCAAACTGTGTTGTTGACTAAATGCCATCATGGTGAGGTTAGCTACGGAGCATCAGAACTAGGGCTGCAACTAACGATTATTTTGGTAGTCGACTAATCTAACGATTATTTCTGTCACACCCTCCATCTCTGCTTCCTGTGGGCGCGGCTCCTTTTCCGGGCTCTTAGCAGACTTCTTAGCTTAACATAACAGACAGACAGTAAGTTTGGGGGAACTAATGGGATAACTGGGGTTGCAACAAAAGTGCAACTAGGGCTAAAAACACAATGAAATAAAACAATAATAATAAATAATATATCCTTCTTAGCAGACTTCTTAGCTTAACATCCCAGGGAACTAATGGGATAACTGGGGATGTTGTTTGCGCCTGAGTCTGGGGTGATGGTAGACAAAGCAACTCTGAGGTCATGCTCAATGTCCAATCTGTTCCTCTGCTTTGTCTTCAGCTGGACCAGAGCTGAGAAGCCACTTTCACAAAGATAGGTAGTGCAAAAAAAAAAAGTTATAAAATGTTTCTTTTTTTTCCCTTTTTTTTTTCTGGACGCATCGACGCAAATATTCGGCGTCGACGAGTTTTTATGATCGACATCGTCGATTGTGTCGACTAATGCCCTAATCAGAACGCTCAAACACGCTCTCTCTCGCTCTCTCTCTCTCTCTCCACGTTCAATGATTTAAAGTGGCCAAACGTTACAATATAAATACTAACTGGATAGTTGATGATAAACATTTAATTTCATTATCTGAAATATTATAAAATCATTTAAGTCTGCTATATAAGCAATTATCCCTTTGTGTGTGATTATTATTGTCTCAAAGTAGTGTGTATATATACTGTACATTGTGTGTGTGTGTTTTTAGCTAAAGTGGATATAAAACACAATACTGTGCAAAAGTCTTAGGCACCCAAGAGTTTTTATATAAATTGTCTTACAGTAGATTATTTTATTTTTAATAATAATATAAGCTGCATAATGGAATACAACCAAATCCTCTGTCATACCATAACATTTTATCATTATTTTGCATCGTGTTGAATCGTATCGCCCCGAATCGCATTATGTTGAATCAAATCGTATCGAATCGTATCGTATCTCAACGGGTGAATCGTATCGCATCGCCCGGTGCTTCAAATGTATCGTTAATGTATCATATCGTTGGCACCGTATCGAGATGCGCATCGCATCGGTTTCAGTGATGGAGATGCACATCCCTTAGTATGAACGCGTGAGCAAACCATAGAACTGGACTTGATGTCCATCTGCAAGCAGGTGGTGTTTACAGCGCCTCATTATGCAGCGTGCTTTAGGCGTCTAGGTGGGGAGACGACAGCCTGTCTGGGATCATGGCTACCTGGAACAACACTAACGATCCCTCTATTTGACATGCACTAAACAAAGACAATTTGGCAGCTTTCCTTTGTTTTGTGTCTGTCACCTTATATGACTGCCCATAAATCACACCAGGGCCCTATTCCCCGTACCTGGTTCAACTAAGTCGATCAAGAGTCCCATTATCCAGATTCAATTAACCCGATGTTTGAATCCGGGATTTTCCTGTTCCTCGAACGCTGATTCAGTCTCGTTCATTCGAACCAGACTTGAGACTCAGGATAATTGCGCGCGGCCGCCTCAGCTGAAAAGACAGCAGGTGTCGATCGCAGAAATCCTGATTTTCTAACGGCATTGATTGATTGATTGATTTAAAACTTTATTAACAGATTGCAGAATGGGTTGCAGTACGGCTCAATAGCCTCGCCGACAAGTTAAATGCATAATCTATAGGCTCATTTTAAGTCCCTCATTACCCCAATCAATCAGATTATATTTCTTTAAACGTGCCTGCTGGCAGTAGGCTTATGGAATGAATAATCAAATGAGATCTTGCTAGCGAAAATAATTAGTTCAACTCTTTCAGAATAAGGATACGGCTCTCTTGTCCATTGATGGATGTATGGTGGATGTTTTATTTGTCTGGCACCGTGGTGTGATGGTTGGTCCTTATGCCTCTCACGTGGACAACCCGTGTTCGAATCCCCCCTTTTTCTATTTTTTGTTTTTCTTTTTGCAATGTAAATGCTTCAATTTGGTGCACTTTGAGAGCTATATAAAGAATGACATCCTCAATGCATGTAGATTTATAATATTTTAACTTAAAACTAGGCTACTTTTGCGTATAGTCATTAATATTATATTCCAAAAAAATTATATTGGAAACGCGGGGTTTCGAACTAGGGTCGTCCGCTTGACAGGGGTGAGCACTAGCCGTTGCACCACTGTGCCAGACGGGATATATCCATTGTGTATCCATCAATGGACAAGAGACCCGTGTTTCGAATATTTTTCTTTTGAATGAAGTTTTATCTCTTTATTCTCAAATGCATTAATGTGACGTCAACGGCTCATTCAATTGCTCAAATCCGTCAAACAGCGCATCTCATCAGACATTTTAATCCCAGTTACAATATCACAATAACGTGTGAGTGATGATACAATTCAACAATCCTCAGATTCCTCGTAATTCATAATCCACAAAGACCACAATCCATGCATAGACACTTCAATTTTATGCTTGAATGAAACACAATCCGGGCGCTCCGTTAAAGGATAACTCCACTTTTTTTTTTAATTAGCTTATTTAACATCTTCCCTGGAGTTAGACAAGAAGATACATACCTTTTTTGTCTCTGTGCGTGCATTTTAGCTTTGGGAATAGACGCTCCGTTAGCATAGCTTAGCTTCATCACTGGAAGTGGGGGAGGACAGTAGCCTTACAGTGCCTTACAGTGTATTGCAAGGTCTGACATTGACCAAACTTGATATGCATGACCTTGGTGGGCTCTAGGTCAACTCCTGAAAAGGGGGTCAATGTCAGACCTTGCAATCAAAAGTTAGGGGCGCACTGAAATTATGGCAAGGGTTATTAGCCCCCTAACTTTTGATTGCAAAGTCTGACATTGACCCCCTTTTCAGGAGTTGACCTAGAGCCCACCAAGGTCATGCATATCAAGTTTGGTCAATGTCAGACCTTGCAATACACTGTAAGGCACTGTAAGGCTACTGTCCTCCCCCACTTCCAGTGATGAAGCTAAGCTATGCTAACGGAGCGTCTATTCCCAAAGCTAAAATGCACGCACAGAGACAAAAAAGGTATGCATCTTCTTGTCTAACTCCAGGGAAGATGTTAAATAAGCTAATTTAAAAAAAAAAGTGGAGTTATCCTTTAAGCAAATCTACAGCGGAGAATATATGAAACTAATCAGAGCCAAACAGCCGATAGGTTTCATTCATTAAAAATATCCCTGCGGGATTCACATTTGCAATGCGCCGTTATTAAAATAACGACATGCAACGTGTATCGCGACTCCGAGTGCATTATTTTATTTAGGACAAAGTAAATCTATAGGCTGAATATGGTTTATTATCAGCATTTAGTTCTATTATTATACATTTCAAAAGCCCCCTCTAGGAAAACGAAGCACAAAAACATAATTCAGAATGGTATAATGGGATCTAGACTGTGAGAAATATTTCAGGAAGCGAGCTGGCATTTCTTTGCGAGGGCGTGGCCATGGTTCATCCAGCTAACTGAACTTAACCCTGCTCCGGACCAGGTTCAAACTTTCTGATCTGTTACCATGGTGATTTAGAAAATCCGACTTCGGGGAATGGAAAGGTCCGGCTTAAGTCAAGCTATGCTGAAAATTATCCGGCTAACTCAATTAGCCAGGTACGGGGAACAGGGCCCAGGGTCACTAGTGGTAAAAAAACGCTGTATGCTTTTTGCACCTCCTCCTCAGCCAAATTCCAGCTCACTTACCTTTTCACTACACACGATCATCAGACACTGGAGTCCAATTAAACTCACGCTTTGCTTAAATCAAATGCACCGGTGAGACACAGTCACCTGCAGCCCCAGTCTGCCTTCAGTGGAGCTACTCGGATTAGAACCCTCACTTGGCAACGTGTTATAAACTCTCGTTAGCTATGTGATGGTTTGGCAGGCACTGCTTAGATAGATACTCTATCCAACCAGTGTGTCACTATCATGGCAAGTAGGATGTTTAACATAGCTCTTTATATTTCTGGATAATTAATTGGTAAATTTCTAGTACTTAAAGCAGTCCACTTCAGAGGATGAGAGTAAGCTTGGGGAGACCCTCACATAATCAGTGACGATGTGTTTCCCCCTCACTCAAGAATCCTTGAAACAGCGGAAGTCAGACCAGAGCCAGAAGAAGATGAACATGTGGTTGGTGTTGATGGGGTTGGTGGTTTGGGTTAGGGGGGGGGGGGTGGTTCTAAAATGGAGATTAGGCTACAGGGAGATGAAAAGACAAAAGTTAGTGACACGACTCACACCGCCGCCGCCAAAGTAAGGACTTTGCTCTGTATCGTCAATCAATGGTCAAATAAATATTTGATTAAGGAATATAATATGCCTTTTTGTATTATTTCTCTGTGTATCAGCAAAATGTATATATTTTTATGTTATACATTGAGGGAAATTAAGATTCTCAGATATTTTACAAACCGCCGCTTATCAACTAACCGGTTAATCGGCAGGTGATGTATGTTGCTCAGTAGTTGCTGATGTCTGCTCAGGAGGTTTGAGTGTTTGCTCAGACCGGAAAAAAATTTGAGGGAACATTGGCTACAACACACAATAACGTTAATACAATTACATGCATCATTGTTTACAATGAACGGGTGGGGCTAGTCAAAGGACTGGACACGGGGACAAGTTAAACATGAATTAATTTATTATAACAGGTAGTTTCGAGTCGTGCCTACGCACCACAGGGCTACTATTCTATTATATACGGCTTTGCCGCTTCCTCCTCATCGTTGATTGCCTGTAGTAGCTGCATCTAACGTTAGTAGCAAACGTTAAAACTAACCTAAAGTTAGTTGTTCACCAACAATCTCAACATTTGTTTTATCATTAGCTCAAAAACACAGAACCGGACGAGACAAGTTGTCCGCTCAATACGTTGTGCTAGGATAATAACAACAATACTTCTGCTCCGGACCGGTGGGTGGGTTTCAAAATAAAAGTCTAAAACACCGGAAAATACGTTTATTTTGTACAGCGTTTTCCTCCACGAGTACTCGAGTACATCATGTGATCAATCGATCTGGATTATTTTTGCCCATCCCTAGTTTATCCTGTGCTGAAGTCTCCATTCCAATAGAGATAGTATATATTTTGGTGTTTATTTGATTATTGTTTCACTGCCTTTTTATTTATTACGTTTCCAGTTTTTTCCTCACACTTTATTAACATTTTGTACATGGTACCGCAAGGTACATTAATAATACATGTACATGTTAAAAGGATGACACAAAAAGCCAGACAGAGGGCTTGTTTCCAGTTTCAGTTTGTTTTATAATAAACAATCAAACTGAGCATTTTTTTATTTAGGATATTTAAAATGTCTTCCAATGTTGAATAAAGGTTTATTGCACTTTGAAACGGTTTCCTTGCATTATTATGCTATTATTATATTAGTAAAAAAAATAAAAAGGTTAATTGAAAACTTTTGGGAAATACATTTCTCAAAAAAAAATAGAAAATCTCTCAAAACCGCAATAATATCGCTTATCGCAATATTTTCTGGGACAATTAATCGCCCAGCAAAATGTGTTATCGTGACAGGCCTAGATGTTGTTCAACCAGCTAATGTGTATCTTTCCCAATGCAAATAAACCATATTAGTACCCCGCCCAACCCTACTGTCTGTCTGTTTGTTTGTCTATCTGTCATATCTGGTTGCCTGTCTGTTTGTTTGTTTGTCCATCTGTCTATATATCTGGTTGCCTGTCTGTCTGTTTGTTTGTTTGTCTATCTGTCTATATATCTGGTTGCCTGTCTGTCTGTTTGTCTATCTGTCTATATATCTGGTTGCCTGTCTGTCTGTCATATCTGGTTGCCTGTCTGTTTGTTTGTTTGTTTGTCTATCTGTCTATATATCTGGTTGCCTGTCTGTTTGTTTGTTTGTTTGGCTATCTGTCTATATATCTGGTTGCCTGTCTGTCTGTTTGTTTGTCTATCTGTCTATATATCTGGTTGCCTGTCTGTCTGTCTGTCTGTCTGTTTGTTCAGCCAAACCATTGATAATGTAGTTTTATAGTGGCGTAGGAATCCGTCTGAAGAATAACCTACAATGTTGCATAATAATAATAATAACGTTTTATTTGTTTCCTGACAGCTAATTATGGTAATTATTATTATTATTATTATTATTACTATCATGAAGCCAACTGGCCCCTGTAAATGCCCTAACCCAACCCCCTCCAATGTACAGTAAATTACCAAGTATGGTTTTGTCAATATTCCAATGTACAGTTTTGCTTGTACAGTTGTACAGTGTTCCCCCACCCCTCCTACCCAACCCCCCCCCCCCCCCCCCCCCACGCGCATTCTCACAGAAATACACTCAATATCTCCATTATTACCACACATATAGATGTTGTTCCCAATACAATTAAACCATAGTACTATACTTTTTCAGGAGTACAGTCACACTAATCATCATTCTAAAATGAATTCTAACATTCTAATTAATTATATAATAACGGGTTATACATGCAAAATGGACAATAGAACACTGGAACTGGAAATCTTAAAAAAATCTTCAAACGGGGACTGACTTCGCATATAGACTAGGCATTTACAGCTGTCCCAATGTAAATGTGCCTTCCTCTGTGGCGCTTCCGCGAGCTCTGAAGTCGGACTCGGTGTGCCAGGCCACGCGCGCGATCCCTTCATCTCACTTCAATCATTTGTATTGCAGAACATGGTATTTTCTCAAGCAGACGGATGTAAACACTGTAATCTGTGTTGCATGTACCTGACAAACTGAACTGTTTGTATTACAGTCATATTTTCCAACTTAACTGAATGCACATGTGTGTGTGGACTACTGTACTATTACAGGTATAAATGAACAATGCAACTTCCTTATACAACATTTTTTTATTTTTTTTTATATAAAAAAATAAATATCGATACTTGGCATCCCTGTATCGATACAGTATCGCCACGCAAAGTATTGCGATACTACTATGTATCGATTTCCCCCCCACCGCTACTATATGGGTATAATATCAGCACACAAAATATTGCAATATATTGCTGTCAACCCCACCCCTATATGTATGTGTGCATGCCTGCTGGTCAAGGAGCGGTTGTAAAGAGTGGACAGTTCCTCAACAGTGAGTTTCCTTCAGGTTGACCTGCTCATGTTCATGGAGTCTGAAGCTTCGATGATGTCCTCCACACTTCCCTTGTCCAGCCTTTCCTCTGCTGATATCCCTCCTCCTCCTCCCTGCCTCCTTTCTTTGTTTCCCTCAGTCTGTAAGCATTGCAGCAGAGGGAAACTGCTGAACTCACCCCTCTAGCCTGGTTTGGGGTCCACCGGGAGACCAGGCTCTATCTGCAGCTGCCCAGAGCCTTTTCCTCTGTGTACACTCTGCCCCTTACCCGTCTATACCTGGTCAGACGGGTGGAAGCCTGGGGAGATTATGTAGTCTGGGCCTAAAAGAAATAATGGTTTGTTTCCGGTTGCCGACCGACCCTGCCGATTTAGGTGCGACCCAATATATTTTATGAGTTTAAAAAAAATAATAATAAAAAGAAATATATCCTTTTTTTTTTTTTTTATAAAGTTTTATGGAAATCTTAGTCAAACCTTTAGTATTATGGATATTAAACATGCTGGCAGAGTACATGCATCCATGTTGTTGTGAACATTTTAATTAAATAAAGAAATTCCCTATCCATAGTCGCCGTGGGAAAGAATAAAATAAAAAAAATTATTAAATAAATTCCCTACCTACCCATGGCCTTAACTGACAACCAACAGGAAACAAACAATATTTTTTGTTATGCCCTGTTGTGTTTGTATGTCTGTGCATGAGTCTTTCTGTCCACTGCTAATATCGCAAAACTACAGCAGGGTCAATTTGGATGAAAATATATTTAGTATTTTAGTTGAATTAATTTCCATCATTGTCCATTGAAATACATATTCAGTATGAAGTTACACCCTTTGAATCCAAGGGAGCGATACTACACAGGTTTGCTGGCACCTGTTTATTTACAACATGCCATAGTGAATATATTGTCATTGATATGCCTATGCCATGCCTAATATATAAATTAATTTCCATTGTTGCCCACTGAATTAAGCCAGAATTATACCCAAATAATATTGTAATAGCGTCATAGTGTAATGGTGTGTAATAATGTTAGTGTTATGATGTGTAACAGTTTGTAATGGTGTGTAATAGTGTAATAATCTGTAATAGTGTCATAGTTTTATAGTCTGTAATAGTGTGCTATTGTAATAGAGTAATAGCAGACCTGCCAACCTGCACATATTTTGTGTACCAACCATGCAATTATTGGTCAATATATGCAGGTACAAAATGCCAGCTGAAACTACGCAAATGTAAAAAATCTATTACAGAAAACATTTAATACTGTACATGTATTCTCTATTCTGTATTTAAATTATATTCCTCTTCATGTGCTTCTGTAACGTCTCGGAAACTCGACTGGAGCAAAGCTTAGCTTTATACTTATAGCACAAGTTGCTAAGTCAATAAAGAGAATTAGTATTAGAGAAACTAGGGATGGTTTAACACTTTGGCTGCCTAAGGTTAAATTCATGATATACCATAGATTGCCAGCGCTATTTGTCTATGGAGAAAGTCCCCTTCTTTGCAGGGCTATAACTTTTTAAATTCTATTGCTACATTGCCATTATTAGGGCCCATTCAAAGTCCTATATGTATTGTTCATTGTGTAGCAACGTTAAACGTTTTCATTCACATATTCATAGTAAAGTATGGTCTAATGTATAAGTATGTTTTCATCTCTTTCTGCAGCTTTCTCCAGAACGTGATATATAGCCCCAAATGCATTATATTGATGATGAAATACAGTTTGATGGCAATCAGCGGGATATAAAAAATTCCAACTAGACGTACTTCTAGAAGTTACTACACGTCATCTGATGTTGACCGGATGGGCGAGGGGGCGTTTATAATTCCGTGGGCAGCGTTATACCAATCATCTAATGTGGGTCAAATGTTGATAATAGCAGTTAGTATCGAAGACGGTAACGTTACACGCTGAAACTCACCCCAGTCTCCGCGCGCCGTTGGGCGATCATCGTCGAGTAGAAATCTTATCATTATGGGATATATTTTTACCCGGTCCATCTCCAGCTTGTATAATGGTATATACGTCCAAATCATGTTGTTTATCGAGTTATTGCCAATCGATCACCGTGTAGCGTGACGAGCCAGAGTCCCATGAACTATAGCGAGCGCCCGGAAGTACTACGGTCGTCATGACAACCTCTATTCAACATCCTGTTTGGCGATTGCGCCGATCGGCCACCAGATGGCGCTCCTGAACCGCCAGAGAGCTCAGTGGGTCCTGCTGGTGGATCTCAGGCCAGCGGAGGGGACATATGAATCCGATCGCAGATTTTTGAAATATTGATATAAGGACGACGTAACGCGTCCTCCGGCAACTTTAGCATGGCCAGCAAAGACGTCTAAAGACGGGTCCCGGCACAAAAAGTGTTAAACTAGGGATCGCATTTTTTTGCTCCCGATCCGATCCCGATCATGTGATTTTTAGTATCTGCCGATACCGATCTTTCCCGATCCGATCTTTCACATTAACCAATTTGATACATTTTTGTCAGAAACTGGCGAAGCGAGACAAGCCCCTCTGTTGCCTCAATAGCCCATCGAGCGCGGTGGCTCACATTACATTCACCTTGAGCCCCTGAGAATGTGCTTCATACGAGAAATATTCAAAGTTTCAATCTGTTTGCACATTAGTATACATTCACAGTGTTCGACTTACGTAATGATTTGCGAGGGTGACCCCTCTGCACAAAAAGGGCAGCAAATTAGACCCAGGCAACTACCGCCCTGTTTCTATTCTCACCTCCATCTCGAAAGTCATGGAAAAAATAGTCTACGAACAGGTCGAAAAGTACCTAGCGGAAAAAAATCTAATCTACGAATTCCAATCTGGCTTCAGAACATCCCACTCCACTGACACATGCCTTCTCTATTTGAATGACCACATCAAACAAGAGGTGGACGCAGGCAAATACTGCGGCATGGTCATGCTGGACCTACAAAAGGCCTTTGACACGGTCAATCACTCCATTCTGATTGACAAGCTAAAAGCAATTGGTTTTGATAGTCTATCAGTGAGCTGGATGCAATCCTACCTTGAGGGGAGGGAACAGATGGTGGAGGTAAACGGTACCCTATCCCCCCCCCTCACAGTGAGCTGTGGTGTTCCACAAGGAAGCATACTAGGACCGCTACTGTTCCTAATTTATGCAAATGACATGTCGTCAGCTTGTGACTGCAACTTGTTCCTGTTTGCGGACGACTCAGCCCTGCTGGTCTCTGACAAGAACAAGTTACAGGTTGAAAAAACCCTCAGCTCGGAACTAGGCAGAATCTGCATATGGCTCGCTGATAACAAACTATCATTACACATGGGCAAAACAGAGTCCATTCTCTTCGGTTCAAATAACAAACTCGGCAAGACCGACGGCTTCTCAGTTACAGTGGGTGACAATATTGTCACAAGGAAAGATGAAATTACCTACCTGGGTTCCATCCTAGAGGCTAATCTCTCCTGTGACAAAATGGCATCCAATGTAATAAAAAAAGTCAACCAACGAACTCGATTCTTGTACCGGATCTCCTCTCTGGTAAACAAGAACACCCTGAAGACTCTGGCAGGAGCACTCATTCAGGGGTACTACGACTATGCTTGCACCTCATGGTACCAAAGCACCTCAAAGGCGCTAAAAACAAAATTACAAACATCTCAAAACAAACTGGTCAGACTACTGCTTGACCTTACTCCTAGAACCCACCTCACCCCTGCCCACTTTGACAACCTAGGATGGCTTAGAGTAGACGACAGAGTACAACAACTTGCAATGGGCCTGGTCTACAAGATACACTACACGACCAAGGTACCCATGTACATGTCAAAATACTTCCCAAAGGTCAGTGAATACCACGATCACAACACCAGAGGGAGCTCCACAAATCATGTTAAACCCAGATTCGGCTCAAATAAGGGACTAAACACGTTTCGCAATTATGCCACATCAATGTGGAACGTCCTACCCAAAGCTGTAAAGGAATGTGGATCACTACCCACTTTCAAAACCTCTCTCAAGGGACACCTACGGGAGACTGCAATTCAACACTGGCCCCTGTAAATATCCTAACCCAACCCCCTCCAATGTACAGTCATTTACCTAGTATGGTTTTGTCAATAGTTCAATGTACAATTGTGTTTGTTTGTACAGTGTCTCCTCCCCCCCCCCCCCTCAATGTACAGTGTTACTTGTTTATACAGTGTGCCCCCCCCCCCCCCCCCCCCCCAACCACCTCCAATGTAAATTACCCAGTATGGTTGTCAATATCCCAATGTACCCAACCCCCTCCACCCAACCTCCTCCAATGTACAGTTTCTACGTCAAATGTATATACTCCCTTTTCTTGACTCCTTCTGTATCACAAACAGTACTGTATTTGCAAATCTGGTATGTCATAAATGTATAGATGTAGCAGTACTGACTATCTGTATGTCATGTATGTCATATATGTCTATATGAATTGAAAATGGGGGACCCTGATGGAAACAAGACAAACGTCTTTCTCAGGTCTGCATCCCCTTAACAATTGTATGTATTGAGCCGTACTGTATTGTACCCATTCTGCAATCTGTTAAATAAAGTTTTCATTCATTCATTCATTCATTCCATTTTGGTCTGAAACGCCGACGATAATCTTCCGAATGTTGACGTTATCCAGGTGAACGTTAACTTCATTCAAGCGAGGCATTGCAATCAATACAGCTGTTTGGCAAAGCACCAGCCGCCTCCCCCATTCCTTTGCTCGCTCTAGTCAACAATACATAACGTGACATATTAGATTGGTCGTGTTGAACGCAGCTCTGTTCTTTCCTCCATGCGGAACGTCCGCCTTGCAAACATTGCAACTGGCTTTGGTTTCAATTTTAAAATGCTTCTAAACTTCTGACATTTTGTCTAGCTGCTCCGAGTCATCAGGTGGACCTGCTGGTGTTGCGGGAGCGATGCGTTGTGAGGTCTGCTATTTTCGGCATACGCCACTGTCGTGCGACGGTGTAAATCAAAGGAAATGCGTTTGTTTTGGCAAATTCTTCTGCTCTGTGCGACAATAAATAAATGAATGATATGTAATTTAAAACCAAAACTAAGGCCTCAGTATGAATTTAAGATGTGAACATGTTGAATACAATTTAAAAAAATAAAAAACTTTCCCTAAACATGTTTGGTAACTTTGTTGTTCGCGAGTTAATCGTAGCTTGCATACGACGTGATTAGCCTTGTTACAAGACTTTAGGCTACGGTGTGATAAACTGATGCTAATGTAGCAAATAATTCCAATTTTTGCAGCCAGTCACCCCACCAGCTTTGCAGGTAGATAGTCATCATGATGTCCGATGACGACAAGGATACTGACAGGGAGAGAGAGAGCAGCGTTAACGTTACTAAAAAGAAGCGAGTGCATGCGCCACAGAAGTTCCTTGCAAAATATCAGGAGCAATGGCCGTGTCTCCACCCCTCAAAGATGCCTCACCATGCATGTTGTACATTGTGCAATTAAGATGTTGACATCAGCCACCAAGGAGCTTCAGGTAAAAAAAAAATAAAAAATTTAAACAGTATCTCACGTGAATCGATACTCGGTAGTACCGACGTGTTTCAGTAAGTACCTTTTAAAAGTACCGAATTCTGTACCCATCCCTACTGCTTATATAAGCAGATAGGGGTGTAACGGTACGTACCTCGGTTTTGAAGTCAAGGTTCGGTACAGCTTTTCAGTACAGTGGGTATGTTCCACTCAAGGGTGTTGTATTGTGCAGTAACTGTTAAGTAGGACTGTCAACGAATAGTATATATTGAAAATGAATAATCGACTTGTTAAATAAAATAAAATAATAATAATATTTGATTGCGGGCCTGAATGGAGTGAATGTGCTGCATGCCGGATAGGAGCCACGCAACGTCATTGAGCTGAATAACGTGCGAGTAGTAATGAACAACAACCGCGAAGACAGTGATTTGCACTCTGAGCATCTCAAGCCCTGATTGGAAATACTTCGGATTTTGATTAACTTGTGGAACCTCAAGAGTCAAGACAGTTGTATGCAAGCTATGTAAACTACAGCTGACCTACCTTATTTTTTATGCTAACGCTATTTTGGGAGTTCTAGCGTCAAGAACAGAAGTAGCCTACTTTTCTGTTTTAGCACTTTATTGTAAATCATCCCTCAGGGTAAACGTTATTGAATAGAGAAAGAAGCATCATGGGCGGCTAGGTGGTGCAGTGGGCAAGGCGCTCACCACCAATGCAGGAGACGCTGGGTTCGAGCCCAGCTCTCTGCATTGCATTCAGCTTTGCTGGTTGTTCATACTAATACATTTGGCAGTATTAGGGGGTGGGAAGCTGATGGGTGGGAATCGGACGTTGTGGACAGCGACTTCTACAGGTCGTTTGGTGCGCTTGCGCAGTAGAATCAGGAAGCGACGGGGGCGGCGTCCCTCCAAAGCGCAGACCCCCGACACTGAAAGATCGCGCTGTGCAGGTGAAAAGATGCAACGGCTGCTACCTCAAGTACCGGAGGGGACTCGTGCAATGTATGGCTTCGTCCACATTACAGCCGGCTTGTCGGAGGCATGGCCAAACAGCGTTCGAGACAGGGGAGGGTAGAATTGGACGATACGAAATTGGGATGGGAGAAAAATAGAAAATTGGAGAAAAAGTAGATAAAAAAAAAAGAGAAAGCATCATGCAGGTCCCGTTTCATGCCAAGGAAAAGATATCGCTCCATGTTTATCACACCTTGTTCGTAGGTGCGTTGCTGTGTATTAGGGATGCACCGAATGGGAAATTCTTGGCCGAAACTGATACCGAAAATAGGAAACAGTTGGCCGAATGCCGAAAGGCCGAAAATGATTCATAGAATAGAATTTTCTTTTACCAATGTTGTTCAGCTACCTGATTATGGAAAAATATATGATTATGGCAAAACTTAACTTAAATAATCACTATTATGGGTCCATAAAACATTTATTCAGTACTTCTGAATGCATACAGTACATTAATTCCAAGTCAAGTGCATTTTCTTTTCTCTGTAGGATAACTACAACAAAGTGCATTCAGAACAAAGCCAATGTGCTTTAAAACTGCATAAAGATCTGCACACATGAGAGGGAGAATAGCTTATAGCAGACTTAATGATGTTACTGTAGTGGCTACAGTAAGCATTTTATATAAAAGTACTCTGTATTTTTGTATGACAACTAATAAAGAAACTTGAACTACTGTCATAATTCACGGCGTTCTAGCCTACATGAAAGGACTGTTGTATTTACTACATCTCCCGTGACTATTAGCGGGGGATGACGTAGCTTTAAGAGAGACTAGTGAAAGAGGACCGGAAGCCTTGTTAGCTAGCTTAACGTTAATCAAAAAGGTTTTTAACCGCGACGGGCATATAGTAATGGTGAGGATATAAAGCATGTTAAAGACGCATTTATTGGACGCGTTGCGCGCAGAGTTTACATAGAAACAGCGCGACTCCCGAGTCCCAAGACGAGTTATCACAGGCTGCAGAACGCAGGACTGAAGAGCTCACGTTGCACATGTAATGACTGAAGCCGCGTTTTGATGACATCATCACAGCAACACGCGTTAGGTTTAGGGATGGGTACCGAATTCGGTACTTTTGAGGTACCGAACCGAAACACGTCGGTACTACCGAGTATCGAATCAAGTGAGCCTTTTTTTTTTTTTTTTTTACTTTTTTCTTTTCATGTCAACGTTCACACGCACAATATATGCTTACCTAGGATTTGACTTGATTCAACAACAAAGCAGTCGGAGCAATGACAAGCCGAAAACTGTCGAAATTGTAGTTATTTGAAGTTTGGATTTTTTTTTTACGACTGAGGTAGGTAAATTAAATTTCTTGAGACTAAAGTACCGAAAAAAGGTACCGTTGGGTACCGGTATCGATTCACAGGTACCGGTACCGGTATCGGTTCAAATGTGAAAGGTACCCATCCCTAGTTAGGGTACAGGTTGTTTCTGTTCTTTGACATTCGGTGATATATTTTCGGTGAAAAAACTCTTTCGGCCAAAAGCCGAAAGGCCATTCTCGGCCGAAGATTTTCGTGGCCGAATATTCGGTGCATCCCTACTGTGTATGAATGTCTGTTCTAGGCTATATGCCGTAAACTATCATTAATTTGATCTCCGAGACAGCCCCTTGTCAATCTAGCACCAATTCCACCTCACACACAGAGAGAGAGAGAGGGTGTGTGTGTTAGGGATGTGCATCTCCATCACTGAGGCCGATGCGATGCGCATCACGATACAAACTTTTTTTTTTGTACATTTTAAAGTTAAATGCATCAATCTGGTGCACTTTGAGAGCAAAATAAAGAGGCTAGATCTATGATGAACTTTGTGCTCAAAACACAAAATCGACTAGACTAGTGCTTCCCAATCCTCTCCTCGAAGCACCCCAGCCGTTCAATGTATTTGTTAAATTCCACCACCAGCACACCTGATTCAACTTAACTAGCCCTTTATTAGTTGAATCAGGTGTGCTGGTGGTGGAATTGAACAAATACATGGAATGGCTGGGATGTCTCGAGGAGAGGTTTGGGAACCACTGGACTAGAGCATACATTTGAGCCATCAAAGAAATGAAGCAAAAGTGGTTACCTGTGTTGAACTGGTTTATTTTTTAGAAAAACTATTACGACTACTACCACTGCCAATACTACTGATACATCCCTATTGGCAAACTTTATATTTAAAAAAATACAAAAATATATATATATACACGGTATATATATATATATTTATTTTTTTAAATATAAAGTTATTATTATTATTTTTTATAATTTTTTTTTTTTCATTATACAACTGTGCCGGGACTAATTAGACTGTGGCGCCACAGTCTAGGTAATTGATGGGAAACCCTGGATACATTTGAAGCACCGGGCGATGCGATACGATTCACCCCTATTGAGATACAGTTAACTGTTCGATACGATTTGATTCAACATAATGCGATACGATGCGATTCAACACGATGCAAAATAATGATAAAATTGTATGGTATGACAGGATTTGATTGTATTCCTTATATGCAGCTTATATTATTAAAAATAAAATCTACTGTAAGACAATTTATATAAAAACTCTTGGGTGCCTTTTGCACAGTACCGTGTTTTCTATCCACTTTAGCTAAAAACACACACACAATTTATATATACACACACTACCGTGAGACAATAATAATCACACACAAAGGGATAATGGCTTATAGCAGACTTAATGATTTTATAATATTTCAGATAATGAAATTAAATGTTTATCATCAACTATCCAGTTAGTATTTATATTATAACGTTTGGCCACTTTAAATCAGAGAGAGAGAGAGAGAGAGAGAGAGAGGGAGAGAGATGACCACACCATGATGGCATTTTGTCAACACAGTCGCAAAGCAGTATATGTACTTTTACCCTCGAAATTGCGTGTGAGTATTTTCCAGAATAATAACTAAACAGCTTGCTATACTTATTATTCTACTAATCATAGTATACCATTCACATACATCTCTCCCACACAGCAGCACCGACCTAGATATGCTTTGTCATATCACAATGGTTTGTCCCCTCTCTCTCACCGTCAGCTCCTACGTAACGTACCCTGGCGCTGCGTGCGCGCGGCCGCTCTGCCCGGCATTGATCAGCCATTGCTCCAGCGTGGCCGGATTTGCGTGCTCTCCTCCAGTAGGTGGGGTTGCTATGGATACCTGCCGTTTGCAGTGAGCACTCTGCATTGCTCTCACACACACACACACGCACACACGCACGCATCAAGGGCTAAAAATAGAGGCCTGGCATTGCTGGCTCTGAACGGACTCACTCTCTGAATATTGATCATCATCTGACTGGCTCACTGAGAAGAAACCCAACACTACAGAAAGAGATTGATGAGAGGGGGCAAGCTGGGGCTGGAGTCCCAATTATCTATTTTTTTTTTGATCCACTTTTTCTCCCATTTTTCCATATTTTCTCCCATCCCAATTTCGTATCATCCAATTCAACCCTCCCCTGTCACGAGCGCTGTTTCTTGCCTCCCACAAGCCGGCTGCAATGTGGACTAAGTCATACATAGCACAAGTCCCCTCCGGTACTTGAGGTAACAGCAGTCGCATCTTTTCACCTGCGCAGCTCGATCTCTCAGTGGCGAGGAGTAACGCGTGGGAGGCTCACGCTGCCCCCGACACTTCCTGATTCTACTGCGCAGGCGCACCAACCGACCTGTAGGAGTCGCTTGTTCACAACGTTCGATCCCCACCCTTCAGTTTTCCCTCCCCGTAATACGGCCAATGTGTATTACTGCGGACGACCAGCCAAACTGAAAAACAATGTGGAGAGCTGGATTCGAACACGCGAATCCTAGCGTCTCCACACTGGTGGCGAGTGCCTTGCCCACTACACCACCTAGCCGCCCAAGTCCCAATTATCTATGTTCAATCAGTGCAAAGCATGCACTGCAAATTGTCTGCCAATGATGGACCAATCACCTCAGTGATTTCTTAATAGGTTGGATATGACAGCCTTCTAGTACCAATTCAGTTGATTGAATATTCAAGAAGAAAATTCCCCCTTCCTGATTTGATTGAAATTAAAGTTAATGGAAGCGCTGCACTGTACTCCTCCAAATGAGGATGGTGTGGATTGATATAGAGATCATGGTTGATTTCCATAATAAGATGAATCAAAGTTGTTGTGTGTTGACTTGGCTGGTGTTTCTCATTCTATTCTGGGTGCTGTGCAACCAATCCTATTGATGTTGGGTGTCGTCCACTTCATTGACATGGTCTTTTTATCTTGCGATGTTGAAATAAAGATTTGTGTGCCTTGTGGTGTTAAATTGAAGTGAGACACTTTTCCTGAGTATAACTTGATATTCATTCTCTAGAGCCACTCATCCTTTTCATTATTTTTTATTTGAATTGAACCCAGTCACAGAGAGCAGCGTGAAGTGGTCACCGTGCAATTATTTGGAAAGGAATCATCTTACACTTAACTGGATATTGTGTCCTTGTTCCTTATTAGTCGAACTTCTCCTAAACACGGCCATTTTAATCCGTGAATTCCTTATGCTCCCTTCTACTGATGTGGTTGTTCAGTGTGTCTCCCCTGAGCAGCCAGGTGCACTGACTCTCCTTACTCCAAAGGTCACTCTCGCAGCACTAGATTAGGGCCATGGACCATTAACCTAATATCCGTTGTAGAGACACGAGGGCTGGGCGATATAATTATTATTATTATTTTTGTGACCTGCAACAGGGCAGTTTTAAAACCAGAGAGACAGTGGACAGACTTGTCTTTCTTGCCTGCAACTTAAAGTAATAGCTTTGCTTGTCCAAATGACAATACTGACCAAATTGAGATTTATTTTGCTCTTGTCCATTTATTTTGTTTGCTTTCTAATTTAAAATACAGTTTGAAACCATCTGTACACAGTAGGCTATGTGTGCTAGCAGAGCTAGTCTGTGCGGTGGTTTGTCCACCAAAAAAGCGCCAAAAGATAGAAAAGAAACGAGCAGAGCCAGAACTGTTCAACTCCCCTGGAGCCACAGCCAGCAGAGAAGCCTGTTTACTTTAGCGAGAGACGACACCGCGGCGCAAAGGAGGAGGAAGAGCTGCGGATTTTAATCGGCAGGAGAGAGAGAGCTCAAAGCTATATATAATATAATAGCCCCGTGGTGCGGTCGGAGGCAGCTCAAACTACCTGTGTTGTATTAAATTAATTGATTGATGTTTAACGTGTCCCTGTGTCCTGTCCTTTCGACTAGCACGTTGTCTGTATTTAACGTTACCACTGTCTATTGTATTTAGTTGGTTAGCTATTAAGCTAATGTTGATAGCAAAGCATCAACGCTAGCTCGCTGGCTACAGCTCAACACCAGCCATGGGGATACTATTTACTAAACGATGGAGGCTTTTTAATCATCAAGGTAAGAGAGGATTTGTCATGATCAACTGAAGGCGTATGCTATGGAACAGTATGTGCTTGGCTACTACTTGGGTTTTCAGAAAAAGTACATTTAACTGTAAAAGCCTGATCAAGCTCAATAGCTTCTGTAACTGTAAGGGAGATGTCAATCTGTTGTCGACAGTGGTTGTGATGTTGGCTGAGTTTGCACATGCGGGTTAAGGGAGAGGTGGGCTATCGCGTCAACGGTTCAGGAAAATACTTGTATTGCTTGTAAAGACGGCGACGCAAGGGGAGCGTCTTCAGAATTGCGCACTCTGGAAGCCGGTTTCAGAAAATAGCGTCTTCAGGCTGCCAGAACGCAGTTCCGTGTGGATGAAAGGTGCATATGATCAAATACTTTGACTGATACGACCGAAATCGGTTTCGTCTGGACATGGCCTTAGTCTTTTATCTTATCGGCAGCAGTAGTTTTTTATTCCTAGTCTCTTATCCGCAGTAGTTTTTATTCCTAGTCTCTTATCCGCAGTAGTTTTTATTCCTAGTCTCTTATCCGCAGTAGTTTTTATTCCTAGTCTCTTATCCGCAGTAGTTTTTATTCCTAGTCTCTTATCCGCAGTAGTTTTTATTCCTAGTCTCTTATCCGCAGTAGTTTTTATTCCTAGTCTCTTATCCGCAGTAGTTTTTATTCCTAGTCTCTTATCCGCAGTAGTTTTTATTCCTAGTCTCTTATCCGCAGTAGTTTTTATTCCTAGTCTCTTATCCGCAGTAGTTTTTATTCCTAGTCTCTTATCCGCAGTAGTTTTTATTCCTAGTCTCTTATCCGCAGTAGTTTTTATTCCTAGTCTCTTATCCGCAGTAGTTTTTATTCCTAGTCTCTTATCCGCAGTAGTTTTTATTCCTAGTCTCTTATCCGCAGTAGTTTTTATTCCTAGTCTTTTATCCGCAGTAGTTTTTATTCCTAGTCTCTTATCCGCAGTAGTTTTTATTCCTAGTCTTTTATCCGCAGTAGTTTTTATTCCTAGTCTCTTATCCGCAGTAGTTTTTATTCCTAGTCTCTTATCCGCAGTAGTTTTTATTCCTAGTCTCTTATCCGCAGTAGTCTCTTCTCTGGAGGCGCCAGACTCATCACCAGGAAGTGTCTAATTACATCTGCCGAGGTGCGAACGCACTCAGAGACTCTTTTAATTATACCTCTCGCCCACCCGCTTTGTCTCCCCACCCCAGACGTGCACTCCAGACAGCTGAACGCATTAAAGATTTTGAGAGAAGGGGGGGATTGCAATGAGTGGGGGTCTGGGCGATGTTGAAATTGGGAATTTCAGCTTCATTAGCGAGGAAGTGTAAATTGATGAACTCCTTATTTCGTCTTGGCTCTCCATCAGAGTTGTGTGTCTGTCATGAGTGGTAATGACTGAGGGGCGTGGTGGAGAACTGCACCATGCTGGAGTAGCAGGGGGTTAATGGACTACTAGCTTAAGGCTGTTCCTAGTAAAATGCTGCCAGTGGCAGGTGGCCCTCCTTGGTAAAAGGAGGATTCGAGTAGTAAGTCATATGCAAAGTGAGGTTCAGTTGTAACTGTTTAATGATTAGGATAGAGAGATTACATTCACAATATGAAATACTTGTGATATTAAAGTATATCACAAGTATACTGGAATACGGCTGTTCAGGGTAGGGAATTAATGGGGATTTGGGGCAAAACTGCCCTTGAAAGTGCAGAAATGCCCCTGAAATAGAAGTCATGGGTGCAAAATGGTGATGTCATTATGATGATGCTACATTTGGTACCCTAGGTGAGATTTCAGACTGGTGTACCCACTACAACCTCGAAAAGACAGGAATTTGGTTGTATCACCACCAGGTTACTGCCTGTTATTTACAGTATAGATTCATCAAGATTAGTCACAGATGATTTTGATACCACTAGAACTTCAGTTCAGTTATTTTTTATTTCGGGCTTTGGACACATAACAACGGTCATTCCATAAATCGTCAACGTTTTACCAGCTGCCTGCTATTGCAGGTTGCAGCATTGTCCAATTGTCCGAAAAGGGCTAGGGAGAAGCACTAGGCTTGTCGCGCCCTACCCCTGAAGACTTACGTTTCTTTTCTTTTTGTTTTTTCATTTACATGCATACATAGTAGTACATACATATAGTACACATAATACACATAATCCAATAAGGGCACGGTTGGTATGAAAGTGATGGTGACGTCTTATAGTATAATATCAGTGTTTCCCCTGAAAATAAATTCAGCAGCGGTGCTATGCCTCTAAGGGGGTCCGGAGGCATGTCCCCCCGAACGAAACCTCTTTTTATTTTTTACATTTTAAAGTTAAATGCATCAATCTGGTGCACTTTGAGAGCAAAATAAAGATCTATGATGAACTTTGTACTCAAAACACAAAATCGACTAGACTGCAGTGCTTTCTCCCTGCAGCCTTTTCCTCAGGTCAGTCTTTTACATTAAGCACCCCCACAGCCCAAATGAAATGATAAATAAAAAAAAAAAATAATAATAATAATAATATTATATATATATATATATATTTTTTTTTATATAATTTTTTTTAATAGTCTAGTTCAGCGGTTCCCAAACTTTTTTGGCCATGAACCCCCTGTCACCTCGCGACCTAGCTGACGCACCCCCAATGCCCAACATAAAAAAGACAACAGTGTCTATTCATAGGCGCACTAAAGGCATCAGGTTTAATCCAATAAGAACACATAACAAAGTGCAGTAGGCTTATGAGCTCTCAAATTCACAAAAATTGGGAGAATAATATGTTACCAATTAAACAGTATCCTCACACAACAATTAACCAGCTATATCAATAAGCAGCAGTTATTAACGAAAATGTAGGTAACACCAGTCATTTTACTCAAATTGCAACAAATAAAATACTTCACCACACGAAAGAACAAAATGAGAATTACTGGCATATAGGCTCAGAAACAGATTGGCCAAAAAGCTAAAACAAAACGCATTTTCATGGATTTTCAAGTGCAGTGGCCTGCAGAAAGAGAGAGCGAGGGGCAGAGAGAGGGAGTGGAAGGGAGAGAGAGAGAGAGAAAGACAGGATTATTCCCAGTATGCCTGAGATTAATCATTGCGATTGCTTTTGCTTGGGTTTATGTTGTTTTCTCTGTTATGTGGAATCATGTTCTACCAACCTGCGTTTAATTTTAGATGAATATATTAAAACCAGCACGAACCTGGTAGCAATAATAATATTGATGGTTAATTGCTTACACTCGTTAACCGGACGGGCCGTTACAGACTCTAGCACACTTCGCGGCACTTTGCCATCGTCTCTCGGCTTAAAGGATAACTCCACTATTTTGGGAAATTAGCTTATTTAACATCTTCCCTGGAGTTAGACAAGAAGATGCATACCTTTTTTGTCTCTGTGCGTGCATTTTAGCTTTGGGAATAGATGCTCCGTTAGCATAGCTTAGCTTCATCACTGGAAGTGGGGGAGGACAGTAGCCTTACAGTGCCTTACAGTGTATTGCAAGGTCTGACATTGACCAAACTTGATATGCATGACCTTGGTGGGCTCTAGGTCAACTCCTGAAAAGGGGGTCAATGTCAGACCTTGCAATCAAAAGTTAGGGGCGCACTGAAATTATGGCAAGGGTTATTAGCCCCCTAACTTTTGATTGCAAAGTCTGACATTGACCCCCTTTTCAGGAGTTGACCTAGAGCCCACCAAGGTCATGCATATCAAGTTTGGTCAATGTCAGACCTTGCAATACACTGTAAGGCACTGTAAGGCTACTGTCCTCCCCCACTTCCAGTGATGAAGCTAAGCTATGCTAACGGAGCATCTATTCCCAAAGCTAAAATGCATGCACAGAGACAAAAAAGGTATGCATCTTCTTGTCTAACTCCAGGGAAGATGTTAAATAAGCTAATTTCCCAAAATAGTGGAGTTATCCTTTAATGCGACGGATGGGCCTGCATCTTCAGTTCAGTTCAGTTCAGAGTTTTTATTTGCCACATGGAATAATACAATCATAGTTTCTTCATTAAAAAATCATAAATAGCCATTCCATGGACAAAAGGAGCAGGAAGAAGAATAAATCTTATAATTACCTGCCCCTTATTCCTAAACTAACATGTAGTTTCTTAATGGTCGGCGTATAACCTTATTTACACAAATAATCATTTATACCATTATAAAAGAAACACAATCCACAGTTAAACAAGAAAAATTTAAATAATAATAATAATGATAAAGAATAAAAAAGAAAAGAAAGAGAAGAGAAAAAAAAAGATCTCACTATTCAGATCACATTTTGATTTTCATACTGACTAAATTTTTTTTTTTATAATTTTTTTTGAATTGATAAACACTGTTACATCCCTTAAGCTCGCTATGGAGAGAATTCCATAACTTTACACCAATAACTGAAGGACACATCTGTTTAAGTGTGGTACGTGCAAACTGATGTTTAAAATTGTATTTTCTCCTACTTAACTCACTTTCTAAATGAAAAAGATTTTGTAGTTTTTCTGGCAGTGTATTATTTCTTGCCCTAAACATAATTAACATTGTTTGAAACTTAACCATGTCTTCAAGTTTAATTATTCTAGATTTAATAAATAATATATTTGTGTGTTCTCGATAACTCACTTTATGTGTGATTCGTACAGCCCTCTTCTGTAGTATATATAATGGTTTTATATTGGTCCCATAAGTATTCCCCCATACTTCAACACAATAACTGATATAAGGTGAGATGAGTGAGCAGTAGAGTGTTCTCATTGCCTCATACTCTAACACATCCTTTACTTTATTCATAACAAAAATACTCTTGGACATCTTTTTTTTAACGTGTGCTATGTGCGATTTCCATGTTAATTTATCATCCATAATCACACCAAGAAAACGAAATTCATTAACTCTCTCTATATCAGCTCTATCTATGGTCAGTACTATATTTTCATCTAGTTTTCGATTGCCAAAAATCATAAATTTAGTTTTTTTCAGATTCAGTGATAGCTTATTTACATCAAACCATTTCTTTAGCTTTGTCATTTCATACACAATATATTCAGCTAGTTCCTTTAAATTATTTCCAGAACAAAAAAAATGTGTATCATCAGCAAACAAGACAAACTGTAATAGTTTTGAAACATCACAAATATCATTAATATATAAAAGAAAGTTTGGGCCCCAAAACCGAACCTTGCGGTACCCCACATTCAATCTTCATGAGCTCAGATTTGACATCTGCCAACTGCACATATTGTTGCCTATTGTGGAGATAACTACTGATATCTGTGTACAAAGCTCTGCGAAGTTTGGTGATTTGGCAATTGAAGACAGTTGAATGCGCAAGTCCTTCTCAACATCATGCAGTCTGGCGATATTTAGCTTTGCCAGGTATGCTGTCATTGCCTCGGTCCAAAAATCCACAAGTGGCTTTCGTTTGAACCGCAGCAGCAGCGCTCCATCAGATGGTCGATCAGCTATTGCTGCGGTTGTAGTGACAGGAGGGGAAACTTAAAATGGGTTGAATCCACGTCTGAGATGCATCCATAGGTGGGAAATATAATGTCCGTAGCTGCTCAGTGAGTTGGTTGAAGTGTTCTGTTATTAGGCTGTTTACAGGTTTACCCATGACAACTTCGTTTCATCTCCAAGAACGCATGAAGTGTGGAAACACACTAATAATAATATACGCTTAATATACGCTGCCACAATAATAACGCACCGGTCCCCGTCACGTGCCTATGGCCTTTTGGCAGGAAGTAAAGTGGATTTTGGATACATATTTTTTTTATTATTATTACTCACACGTACATTTTTTATTGAAAAGTTTTGTAAATTTCATGATTTACACAGTGAAAATCCCTATTTGAAATAATGTATCTTAGTTATATTTATTAGTAAAATAACACCATAGCACCGCCATTAGCCTTTTCATGTCACGCACCCCCAAGAGGGCTCAGCCTCTCGCGCACCACAGTTTGGGAACCGCTGGTCTAGTTCATAGCAGCGCCGCTGCTGAATGCATATAGGGCAAACACTGAATATTATAATATTAGTGTAGCCTAATCTTTAACTGCAACTGTGAAGAAAACCCCCATTGGTTTAAACAGATTGAAAAAAATTCGAATGTTGATTTAGAATTCGAATGTCAACATTATGATCAAAGCTTCGATGCATTCGGTACAGCCCTAGAGGAGATACACATTATTTTCAGGTTGGTTTTCATCACAGGTTTTTTGAAGTTCAATGGTCCTCTGAGGTTGTATCCCCCCTCTTTATCCAGAAATTTGCTTCTTACATTTACCGGTAATTGATTATTTCTTGCTTTGTACATAACTTGCAGAGTTTTAAAGTTTACCATATCAATGAACTTCAAAATGTATGATTGTAGAAACAGTTTGTGTGTGTGGTCCCAATATCCTGCATTGTTTATTACTCTTATTGCTCTTTTTTGTAGGATAGTCAATGTATTTATGGTTGTTTCGAACTAGAACTTCATATGATCATGTCAGCATTTTCCCCCCTTTCCCCTCAAATGATTTGTAGGCACCCCCTACAGGATGGCGCCCTAGACGATGGCCTATGCGTAAGGCCGGCCCCGCTATGATGTATGATAATATTCCAGGAAGTATTAAATACAAATTGTTCATGATGAGGAAAAAGCCATTGTATATGGCTCTCTGGTTTATGTTGCACATAATCTCACACACATCCAAAAACTCAGTTTTTCACACATTAATTTTGTTTTGACAGTGATGGCATTGGGGACATTGAATCCTTGTGCTGTGCCAAGTTATTTAAAAATGTAAACATCCTCCACTTTTCATGTAAAGAAAATGGCTCAAGCTCATCAAAACATGACAAGATGGCATACAGGTCATGCTAAATGTGGTTGTCAAGGTGTCACCAAGGTAGGCGGTGCTTGGGATTGGTCGATCGGTACGGTTGGTTAATTGAATATACTGGGTTGTTTATTACAATGGGATGGATTCACGTGAACGTGCCTTGTTCTTCCCTCTCAGGTTGAACTTCAAAGAGCCAGAGGCGGTGCGTGCGCTGACGTGTACCCTGCTGAAGGAGGACTTTGGCCTGACCATCGAGATCCCCCTGGAGCGCCTCATCCCCACCGTCCCCCTGCGCCTCAACTACATCCACTGGGTGGAGGACCTGGTTGGGGGCCAGGGCAAGCCACGCAAAGGCATCGACATCGGTATCTATTCTATTCACACTGTCCTTGTCACCGCATGCACTCCAGAGCTACAGGGCTTCAAAGAAACTGGAGCCATTTCTCTTGCTATGCATAATGACTACTTTACCCAGAAAGCCCCCCACTTAACACCTTCCAGTCTGAGAGCAGCCATTGGCGTTGTGTGACCCCGCTTCTATCCCCAGGCCATCAGGATGCTCAATGACTCTATGCAACACTAACCCAACCATCTACACACATCCACAAGCACATTCTCAGGGGCTCATACAGAACTAAGCATTTCACTGTAATGTACATGTACTTTATACGTCACAAATAAAAGCAAACTTGAAACTTTTGAGATCTTATAACCAACAAGAGGATAAAGGAAAATAGTCAAGATAGTTATCAAGATTCAAGATTTTATTATCCTTTAAAATAAAGTACAATAGGGCGGCTAGGTGGTGTAGTGGGCAAGTCACTCGCCACCAATGTGGAGACGCTGGGTTCTCGTGTTCGAATCCAGCTCTCCACATTGTTTTCAGTTTGGCTGGTCGTCCGTACTAATACAATTGGCAGTATTAGAGGGTGGGAAACTGATGGGTGGGGATCGGGCGTTGTGGACAGCGACTCCTACAGGTCGGTTGGTGCGCCTGCGCAGTAGAATCAGGAAGTGTCGGGGGCAGCGTGAGCCTCCCACGCGTTACTCCTCGCCACTGAGATCGAGCTGCGCAGGTGAAAAGATGCGACTGCTGTTACCTCAAGTACCGGAGGGGACTTGTGCTATGTATGACTTAGTCCACATTGCAGCCGGCTTGTGGGAGGCAAGAAACAGCGTTCGTGACAGGGGAGGGTTGAATTGGATGATACGAAATTGGGATGGGAGAAAATATAGAAAATGGGAGAAAAAGTGGATAAAAAAAAATAAAGTACAATAGAGCTGGCTCATGTTATAACATATAAAACAAATCTGACTTGTATTAACACATTCACGGCCATTGGAATTCCCCATCTAGATAGCTGGGCCAGCTTTCCATTACACACTTTCACTGTGCGTCATGTTGTTTGTAGAGCTAAATCTATATTTTGTATTATAGCTATGGATACAATATCATGGTAATTTGATAGTAAGAACCTTCCGTTGAAGATGCAAAAAAGAAAAAAAATGTCCATCCATATGTTCCCGTTTTATACCGTGGTGAATATGAGTGTTATTTCGGAATGATCAGGGCTAATTCCTGTGAGGCTATTTATAAGCCGCAACGTAAATTATTGGCGTGTTGTCCCTACACACGCTACAATAAAAAAAATCAAATGTATTTGATGGGTATTATGTTTCATCATGAATGCATGAAAGGGGGGGGGGGGGGGGTCGTTTCTGATTAATTGATTGCCAATAACGGCATTCGTTATTACCACAACATACGCTGATCAGGGCGATGGCTATGAAAACAATCACGATCCAGCTGAAATTGACGTCAAATTGTTCATACCTGTGGCCGGTGGGATTCCAAAAAGAATATTCCAATTATTTGATTGCCATCTGGTAGATCATATGTCCATTTGGCCCACGATTAACCCACCACAGCATAATGGTTCGGGGGTCCTGAAAACAATTCAATGCGATTGGGTGAAGCCCTAGGTTCAGGTTAGTAGAAAAGAGCGCCCGGAGCGTTTAGCGTGTGGCACTGGGTCTGGAACAGGGGTTACTGCATTCTCGATACAGCGCTACTAGCAGGATCTGGCCGGTGCGCCTGTAACTGTTCCGCAACAGTAAGTGACTTCCGGGGTAGGCCTGATTGGCCCCGACAGGCACGTGACGCGGCAAACTCAGGACGCGCAACGAGGCTGCTGAGAGCTGTCGCGCGGAAATAGGCTGTCTATTGCCATTCTCTAACACAAACTCTAACCTTAACCAGCTCCTTAACAGCGCCTAAACTTAACCGTTCCAACCTTAACCAACTCCGAAACAATGCCTAACCTTAACCTTAACCTTAACCATGCCTAACCTTAACCATAGAAAGAATATTGCCATTCTCTAAGACAAACTCTAACCTTAACCAGCTCCTTAACAGCGCCTAAACTTAACCGTTCTAACCTTAACCAACTCCGAAACAATGCCTAACCTTAACCTTAACCTTAACCATGCCTAACCTTAACCGGCGAAAGAATACACGTTAAAAAAAAAATCACGTTAAAAAAAAAAAAGAGATTTGATGGGATTCGAACTCACCAACAACGGACCGCAGGATCGCAGGACCGCTGCTCTGCCAGGTGAGCTGAAGCGCCGAATGAAAGTCATGGCGTATTTGGACGGTTACGTAATTCCGCAAGCTCTGCCGCTCGGCTCCGCGGAGCGTGCCGCGCGGCAGAGAAAGTTGCGCGGCACGTGCCTGTCGGGGCCAATCAGGCCTACCCCGGAAGTAACTTACTGTTGCGGATAAGCTATAAGCGGCCGGTGCTGCACCTTCGGAGTCCAGGGCCCTCATTTATCAACGTTGCGTACGCACAGATATGTGCGTAACCCGTGTGTACGATCGTTTCTAAGCAAAGTGTGGGACTTATCAATTTGAACGTGTGCTTGACTTTGTGCGTATATTTACGCACAGCTCCGGCCGTGCGTACCTGGTGCCCGGTGGTAGAATATGAAGACTGCAGTCTACAACGCGGAAATAAGCTTCCGTGCATTAGTTTCGACACTGGCGTGTTCAACTTCTGTATGACCCGTAATTCATTATAGTTCATTGTAAAATAGCGAGAGTAGTGTAATTATAACGTGCTCACGCGCGAACAAGAGGTTTGCCTGCTTGTTTGGCACAGGGGCATATACGCAGAACACCCACCGCCAAACGCGATTAAATATTGTTTCAAATAAAAAGCGAAATACTGTCTTGTTTCCAAATAAGATTGGTCACAACGAAATGCTTTCTACTTCAATTTGTTGGTTAGAATAGATGACCTCTGTTGAAACTTCACTGAGACTAACAGTCTATTTGTGAGCTCTCGCACAGACGTGATAATAATAACAATAATAATAATAGCTTCATTTTATATAGCGCCGCCGCCTTTTAAGAGACCCAAGGTCGCTTTACATAAATAGGGGGGGGGGGAAATAACAGTGGACAGACACAACATATAAATATGATGATGGAATTCATTCAAGTCCTCTCCACCCTCTGGTCTTTGCCACCGGCACAGTCCATCGTGATATTGGAGATGGATCGAGCAATAGACTGTTACTGTAGCTGTCAAAGCTCCATCACAAATGCAGTTATGTGAATAGAAAGGGATTCCACTCAGTCAATGCGCATTTGCCTGATACATGTCGTTGCTGCATATTTTCAATTCATTAAATAAAACGGATACTTTTTGCAAGGGTTTACTGACTGTCATACAAATAATCAACCAACTACATGTCCCGCACACAGACATGATGGAATTCAAGTTCAAGTTTGTATTGATCACATATAGGCAGGCTACACATGGCGTATAGGCTACATCATACATGGCAGTGAGATTCATTGTTCTTGTATATACTCTCGTATTATTGTTTATATAGGCTACCCAATACCGACATCAAAATAGATTGTATGCCTCTACAAATCATATGCAGGTAGAAAATTTACGGAAAATTCGATTTGGAATAACTTTAATCCCTGGGTATTATTAATCGAACTAAACGGAAAAAGGCAGTCATATTCCAGCACGGTCTTTATTAGTTAATATGGTCTTTAAGTTAATAGATATCATATCCGACATCACCATACGTGTACACGTCTCTGTCAGCCTGTCACATATTTCTCCAATAACACGCTTCGTTCGGCTTAGTCCATTTTTCCACATTTCATGGGGGTGTTCCATTACCATATATGGTTAATTACGGGCGGTGCTATATGCAAATACTTAAAATCGTGCACGAGCGTGGAGCGTAGAACTTAATGGTATTTATCAACACGGCGTGTGCGTACGACCCGTGTATGCATGTGTGATAAATCCCGATTTTTCTGTGCATACACTTTCTAAGAATTGTTGATAAATGAGGGCCCAGGTATGGCTTTTACAGGCAACAAACAGCTCCCTGACATTGAATAGGGTATTTAAATCGAATAAAAGAGAAAACGATCTGGCCATCAACCGCTGGCTACCAATAACGTATATATAAGTGTTAACAATAGTTCAGATTAATCATACCAAGTCGCTTTGGATAAAAGCGTCAGCTAAATGTAAATGTATTATTCTTTTTTTAAGTTTAAATATCAACATTATCTGGCCATCCTCAGTAAATACTATCAAACTCCTCTGACCTCATCTGGTATTTCCAAAGACCAGAGATCGGACGGGCGCTCGCGCACACACACACATTATGCTTATAGCAGACTTAATGATTTTATAATATTTCAGCTAATGAAGTTAAATCAACTATCCAGTTAGTTTTTATAGTGTAACGTTTGGCTACTTCAGAGAGAGAGAGACTCGTTATGCGCGACGCAGGTCAGTCTGACTTGCGGAGCGCACACTGGACTTACATAATCTATGCACACTGCCAGCCCGGCTTTAATGCTATACGGAGAGATTCAGATACAATTTAACACAAACTGTTCTAAAGATATTAATGTTTCACACCGCCAACAAAGTAGCCTACTGAGTCTGTTGTCTCGAAATGGAAATGAGCTGTCGTTTCTGCCCGTCTCCCTCTGTCTCCGACACTTGAGACCTGAGTATTTAACCACACCCCTCCGACACAAATGTAATTCTTTGTCCTGCGTCGGAATAAATACTGTCGGACAATCTAACAATAATGAACACATTTACAAGTCGTATTAAGTTTAGCAAATAAGGAAACGGATAGAGAACATTTCAAAGCACAAAAAATGCCTATCTCTATTTCGACCCATTTCTAAATCGCGCAACGTTTTTGACTTTTCTGAAGCATCTTCTCTGCCATCACAATCCCACCTAGACTGTGCCAGGTCACATATAGCTGTGGCAGCCCACCACAATACCAGACAGGCCCAACACAATTGCATTTCTCTTAGCCCTTTTACACCAGCCAGGCTGCGTGAATACTTTCCCCAAGATGGTTGTCCTTCCGCGTTCGGTTTGCGCAATCTGATTGGCCACTGACCTACGCTATTACGCCCCCCTCGTAAGTAGGGAGTCGGCGCTGCACTCAACCGATTAATTCAACAGGAAGCGATTTGCGAGTACAATACACCATCCAACCAGAGTGGATAAAGAAATGCTCCAGAAATGAATATGCGTAGGGAAAGGCTTAACGAGTCAGCGCGAGAGCGCACACACCATGATATCTGATTTATTAATGCCAAATAATGGACGACGCCCGCAATTGGCACTTGAAAAGTGTAAATGATGGATTAGTCAGTAGTAATTCATGACGGCCCGTTTAGCTCAGGTCCCGAGTTCGAATCTCTTGCTTACTTTTTTTTCTCTCCCCGTAACGTTAATTAATTTATCCACTCTGGTTGATAAGATAAGATATTCCTTTATTGATCCCCTTGGGGAAATTCAGGCATCATAGCAGCATGTGGGATGGGGGGGGGGGGTACAGGTAGTAAAAGCAACACAAGCAGTGTAAACAAATAAGTCAATATAACTGACTATCTAACCAACTGAAATATACAGTATTCACATTATTCACATAAGGTGCAGTATGCATAAGGTGGTGTTATTGTCCTTTTTGGGACACCAGAGTGGATAAATTATTTAACGTTACAAGAAAAAGAAAAGTAAGCAAGAGATTCGAACTCGGGACCTTTCGCTCCACAGGCAGCGAACTAACCAGCTGAGCTAAACGGGCCGTCATGAATTACTACTGACTAATAGGGATGGGTACCTTTCACATTTGAACCGATACCGGTACCCAACGGTACCTTTTTTCGGTACTTTAAAAAAATATATTTTTTATAAAAAAAAAAAAATTTAATTTTTTTTTTTTTTTACTTTTTTCTTTTCATGTCAACATTCACACGCACAATATATGCTTACCTAGGATTTGACTTGATTCAACAACAAAGCAGTCGGAGCAATTTCGACAGTTTTCGGCTTGTCATTGCTCCGACTGCTTTGTTGTTGAATCAAGTCAAATCCTAGGTAAGCATATATTGTGCGTGTGAACGTTGACATGAAAAGAAAAAAGTAAAAAAATTAAAATTAAAATAAATTTTTTTTTTTTTATTTTTTTTTATTTTTTTTTTCGGTTTCTCACTTGATTCGATACTCGGTAGTACCGACGTGTTTCGGTTCGGTACCTCAAAAGTACCGAATTCGGTACCCATCCCTACTGACTAATCCATCATTTACACTTTTCAAGTGCCAATTGCGGTCGTCGTCCATTATTTGGCATTAATAAATCAGATATCATGCTATTATGTCATGTTCTACAGTATGACTTACTACATGATACCCATTAAAACAAGTCATTCGAATAATAGAAGCATACTTTGCTGGAACGATTAATTTAAAATGTATACAGCGTGTGTGTGCGCTTTCGCGCTGAGGCTCGCTCTCCACGCATTATTTTTACCTGAGTAACGCCCCCGTTGATGACGGAGACGGTGGAATGTTGGTTCTGCTTAAATGGGTGTAAACGCGGGCCTGCTTCGCCAGAGGGCACCAGAGTTCAGAGGGTTGAGAACGGAGCTGGAGCTTGATACTTACCAATGATGTTGATGATTAGTCCTTTCTCTGCACAGTCCATGCTGTTTCTCATACTAACTTTGGATAGTTACAAACCAATGCAAAGTCAATTGGGGTTGAGTGTAGGGATGTCCCGATCGCCTTTTTTTGCTCCAGATCCGATCCCGATCATGTGATTTTAAATATCTATCGATCCGATCGTTTCCGATCCGATCTTTCACATTAGTAATCCATTTTGACGCACTTTTGTCAGAAACTGGCAGAGCGAGACAAGCCCATCTGTAGTCCGGGGCGCGAGCGCGGAGGCTTTTGTTATTACATTCACCCTGAGAAATGTGCTTCTGCTTCATATGAGAAATATTAAAAGTTTCAATATGTTTGCACATTAGTATACATTCAGTGTTCGACTTACGTAATGGTCCATTCTGGTCTGAAACGCCGACGATAATCCTCAGTCACGTTATCCTCCAGGTGAAAAGTTAGTCTGAAAACTTCGCCTCCAGCCTGTCCTCCTTGCAAACATTGCAACTGGCTTGACTTTCTATTTTAAAATGCTTAGTTCCAAACCTCTGACATTAAGTCTAGCTGCTCAAGTCAGTGGATATTAACCGTGTTTCGGGAGCGACGTGTTGTACTGTTGTTGTGATGTGGAGCGTGTAGCGTGTAGCCGGTCTAAATTAAAGGGGATGTGTTTGTTGCAACGGTGTAAATTAAAGGGGAATGTGTTTGTTGTGGACAATTATTCTGCTCTGTGTGACAATAAATACATTAATGATGATATATTATATGTAATTTAAAACCAAAACTAAGGCCTCCGTATGAGTTTAAGACGTGGACATGGTCATGTTTGTTGAATAAAATTTTTCTTTTTTTGACTGCCGATTTTTATTATTTTTTCCCGATCCCCGATCCTCTGAAAAGCACGTGATCGACGCCGATCCCGATCACGTGATCGGATCGGGACATCCCTAGTTGAGTGTACTAAGCTGACTGAGACTCACTGAAATCTAAATATGTGTGCTCTGTGTTGTGGTTAACTATTCAGAGCTAGTATAAGGAACAGCATGGAGTGAGAAAGAATTCTACCAATGGACAACATAATTTTTAAGTAGCAAAAATCACAACTATCCTTTTAACAATGCATGTTGTGTTGCAGTACTTAGGTGTTCATGCTGTTCAATCATGTCTGTCCATGTACATGTCAAAATACTTCCTAAAGGTCAGTGAATACCACGATCACAACACCAGAGGGAGCTCCACAAATCATGTTAAACCCAGATTTGGCTCAAACAAGGGACTAAACACGTTTCGCAATTATGCCACACATCAATGTGGAACGCCCTACCCACAGCTGTAAAGGAATGTGAATCACTACCCACTTTCAAAACCACTCTCAAAGAGCACCTACGAGAGACTGCAATTCGAAACTGGCCCCTACAAATGTCCTAACGCAACCCCCTCCAATGTACAATAAATGTCCTATTAAACCCAATAATACACGAGACCCTCTTCTTGGGACCAAGTAAGGTTTAGTCGATAATCCAATGTACAGTTACCCCCCCATCCCTGCCACACCACAAATAATCTGTGGTGAACCCTGGAGGGATTTCTTGAAATATGTCAGCCCAGCCCACAATGATTTACAATCTTCCATCGGTTACTCCAAAATGACCGTTACAATTGATGAAATAAAGTCCTAAAGATGTATCCATAATGAATGGCTGAGGTGTTTTAATGTGTGATGTTTGTGTGTGCACCTCAAGCGTATTCTAGCTCAGTGTCTCTGGGGCAAGTCCATCCCACAGCCCCTGAGCAGCTGGCCGCCAGTGGCACCAACTGTCAATGAGCGACTGCCTGTTCGCAGTTACCAAATCGCACACGTGAGCCTGTCTTTCTCCAGTGTACCTGGCACTTAGTGGCCAAATCCCCCATCCACATGTAATGGCTGGTTAGTCGGTGCATCCATCGGAGAGACCCACTGCCGGAGCTTGCATGTATGCTGATGTGTGTCCTTTATATGCATGTTGGTGCTGTTGTGTGTGTGTGTGTGTCACCACAGTTCCTTAGAGACTCCAGGTCACTGACTGTTGACCCTGGCCTATTTGGTACGCAGATTGGAGCTGTCACTTCCCTGTTGGATAGCTACTGAGGCACTAGCTAAGTATATGCCACTGGGGCATATACTTATCTCCTGCCTTTCTCTAACGGGTGCCACCCCACGCCCCCCGGGCACCTCACCCAGCATGGTTAAAATGATCTAGGCTAATGCAGGGCCTGGTCTCTGTTAGGCCAGGATGATTCCATAATAGCTGACTGAATTGCCTCTTGTTAATCCATTATTAAGACAATAGAAGAGGGAGATGGTGCATTAGGTACACATTGATGTATGATATCTCTCACCCCATACACCTCTCAATATATAAATATGCAACTCTGGAGGTGGCTGGGTGGCGTAGCGGAGATTGCGCTCGTCACCAATGCAAGAGACTCCGGTATCGAATCCCAGTCTCAGCATTGCCTTTGGCTTGGACCGGCAGTCGTACTGGCTCATTTGCAGGGGTGTACAGTGCGACATATATATCGCACGTGCTACAGCAACAGCTGTCTGTGCGATGGATGGATTTACTTCAGTAGCACTGGTGCGATAGGGATTCGGTTCATATAGATACTCTTATTTTGAAAATCCTGTAGCGGGTCTCATTTCTGCCCACGCGCAGCTCCAGCTAGGCTCCGAAAGCTAGCAACGTTCAGGTGCATATGATACTCTTATTTTGAAAAAACTCTTGTGACAACTCGACGAGTCGTATCCGCCCTATCCGTGCTTCTGCAAGGAGCAGCGCGTTGGTCGGTTGGTGCGCACTGCTGCGTTAACACAGCAGTGCGCCTACACGTCCCGAAATAAGTCCGTGGTGTTTTTTCTTTCTCGCAACGGGTCAAATGCATCTACATGCTTTGCACCGTCGCCATTCCTTTATGCGCACATCGCCCGAAATTTACGTTTATGTACCATTACAATCACTACAACGTTAGCAAGCTAACAAGCTTATCCTGATCAGAGGCGCAGAGCCAGCAGACACTGTGTGGAAAGGGAAATGGGGGGGCACTCTCTCCCCTTCCCTGTGTGTGTGTGTGCGTGCGTGCGTTTGGAAAGACGATGAAGTCACTAGTCAGGACTCAGGACAGGAGTATATTATAGTAAACTGAGGATGGACAGATAATGATGATATTCAAATATAAACAAGTTTCGAGCGGAGTGGAAGTTTGAAGACAGACTAGACTACAATATGATGCAGGGGTGGTGAGTTGAAACAGTGTGTGTGAATGAATGAATGAAAACTTTATTTAACAGATTGCAGAATGGGTACAGTACGGCTCAATACACACAATTGTTAAGGGGATGCAGACCAGAGAAAGACGTTTGTCTTGTTTACATCAGGGTCCCCCATTGTGTGTGTGTGTGTGTGTGTGTGTCCCAACCGACCCCACTTCTATGTTTCAATAAATTATTTGCATTTAAAACTATTAACGCTGACTCATTCCTTCAGTCCACTCAAAATTATGCTAATATTCCTTATGTTGTTTATGATATTAATTGAAAATAGCATATGAGAGTATCATAGTAATAATAACACATGGCGATATACTAAATGACAGCCAAACATGGCACTGCAACTAAATAACACAAATACAATAGGCACATTTGTGACTGTTACAAATATAACACGTTTTATACTTGTGCTACAAGATTTTGGCCTGTGCTACAAAACTATCAACCTCTGTAGCACCAGTGCTATGTGCAAAAAAAGTTAACGTACAGCCCTGCTCATTTGGCAGAGTCAGCGGGTGGAAGTCGATGGGTGGGGATTGGACGTTGTGGACAGCAACCCCTACAGGTCGGTTGGGAGATGCCTGCACAGCAGAGACAGGAAGTGGCGAGGCCGGTAGTGTGAGCCTCCCACGCGTTACACCTCGCCCAATGAGAGTCCGCGCTGGCAGGCAAAAAGATGTGACAGGCTGCCTCCTCGTGTGCCGGAGGGAACACGTGATGCAAGGCTTCTATCCTCTCTACAACCGACCAGTGGGGGGCATAGTCGAGAGACAGGGGAGGGGATAATTGGATACATGAAATTGGGATGGGAGAAAAATAGAAAATAAGGAGAAAAGTGGATAAAAAAAATAAATATGCAACTCTGGATATGGAGATCGACACAGATATTTATTATACTCGTATGATGCTCGAATATGCGTATTATCTGTGAAAAAAAAGATCGATTTACATATCAATTATGAATAATTAATTTGACCTTGCTTCGAGACAAAGCAGCACCAACCTCACACAGGAGAAAGAGAGTCTGGAGGAATAGATGTTATCAGAAAGTATATGCTATATTTTTATTGTATTGTTAATTTTTTAGTCAATACATTTTATTGTCTTCACCTGGACTTGTAAAATCGATCTATGCTCAAACAGCTACGCAATTTACAATAGACTGCAGCACGGCCTTCTCCCTCTCTACCAGCAAGCTACAGACCTTCAGTTCATGATTGATCCTCTCTGTGCGTTTAGTAGAAAGCTATCCGGCTGTAAGCTAGCTTAGTTTAGGACATAGACATATATTTCGTAATTAATTATATGCCAATATGAAATCAATTTGATGCTTTGAAAGCTCAACAATTTATATTGGGTTAGAGAAAAACATTTGCTGGATTTACCATGACTTCCCTTAATAAAATGTTAATTTGTTAATGTGATTATGTGTGTTCCCATCTTGTATTGCACACCCTTTGGAGGCCAAACCCGAGATAAGTCGGGTTAACTCGCCATGCTCTGGGCGCCAAACCCGAGAAATCCCGGGTTTTAATCGATATTTCTTTTATTCGCTATATCCATTCATTTTTCATCCATCCAGCCTGACGTTATCATTGGGAAATGGGTCTGAGCTCGCAAAGGGCAAATACCGCTGCCTAACGTCTCCCGGATGGTATTGCACATCATTGGAATCCCTCTGGCTGGGGCTCTGCATCAATCTAAGAAGTCCGGTCCAGGTTTTCTTTCTCGGGCATGCAGTATCGTTATAACACATTGACTGGGGACACTCGGAGCAGCGTGGATTATGTGTTTTGGACATATAACGTTGGATCAATAAACGCGATCATTATTTGGAATGGCGATCAGGAATTGGATTAATCTTTTTGCAGGACATCAGATGTGAGGTAAGTACTTTATGTTACGAATCTTGGGTTAATCCGATGTTCCTTTTACCGCCATCGGAGCGTGTGTGTGTGAGGTTCGCGACGACCAAAGTACGGAGAAGCGATTTTTCAGACCCCGCTTCTGTTCGCCCATGATGACACCAGCGTTTCCGTTAGCCGGTAATTACCGGTATTTGACCGGCAAAATCTGTTGAAGTCCGACATATTTAATCTCTCCGGTCTTAATGTCCGGTGAAAATAATTCCCTGAGTCTAAGCACAATTTGATTATTTGAATTGTATTAAAATAGGCTAAAATTAAATAGCCTATGCTATGAACGAAACGATCATTACATTTGTTTCCTCGTTGCTTCTAATAATGACAACGACGTTGTCAGCGAGAGCTTAGTGCTGGGTGTGCGAACTTTTGTGAAGCTGCAGAGCCGGAGCAGCAGCAGCACAATGCAGTATTCCAGCAGTACTCCAATTCAGCCATTTTCAGCCAATGTTGGGTGGGGGGCGCTGCTGTGCGGTTCCCAGAAAAGAGCCAATAACAGCTGAATCAGCTGCTCTGCAGCGCCATACTCTTTGCAAATAAGTCGTTGCGAGGTGGAGAGAGTCGTCACGCAAACCACGATAATGTTGCCGTCTCTCTGCTTTCTCAGTTCTTCGCTTGATATAATTAATACAAATGTCCAATATAACGGAATTCGTTAGCTCATAAAAATGTGATTATAACAGACTGCTGTTTAGTGTCGGACCGACTGCCCACATACGCAGTCTATTTTATTTCAAGTCAGCAGCAGCACGGAGTATCGAGGGACTTATTTTATTTGGAATATATTAATGACTGTATACGCAAAAGTAGCCTAGTTTTAAGTAATAATATTATAAATCTACATGCCTTGAGGATGACATTCTTTATATAGCCTGCCTATCAATTGTTTTAAAGCTCAATAAACTATGACCGGAATTAATCTCATTTGTCCGGTAGATTGAAATCTTGCAGGTCACGGAGACCGGCAACAATTTTTTCTAACGGAAACCCTGGATGACATATAATATCGATAATCTAGCGTTTATTTATCTAGCGTCAATTCATAAATCAAGCCACAAATGGCACGATTTCTAACGAAATACATTGAAGCTTGATTTGTTAGTTTATTGAGATGAGACAACGCTCTAGAAATATATTCATATTCATCACGGTATAAAACGGAAATGTATGTATGAAAGAATTATCTGTTTCGTGCATGTTGACTGGAAGCAACTCACTGACGATCACCGTGTTATTTAGATCTATTGCTATTATATTTGATATATTTTAAGCACTCGCAAATAAGTCCTATCCTACATTGGATAAAGCACTGGCACTGAAGGGCCATCAGCGCCCTCTGCTGTTGGCACCGGAAGTGTTAAGTGTTGTCCAAAAGAGCAATTTGGTACAAACTAGGGCTGGACGGTATGGTCTAAAATTTATATCACGGTATAATTTGAAGCATAGACGGTAACGGTATATATCACGGTATATTAACTTATCTTAAAATGTCTATATAAATGCTTCTGAAGGGGTAAAACACTGGTATGGCAGCTGTTATTCTGTTACAGCTGCTGAGCTATACTATAGCTAATGACTATGTCCATCAATATCTTCCTTTTTAATTAAATAGGTTCAAGAATCGAATCAGGATTGTTAGCAGAGAGAGGGATGGAGGGGGCTGCTAGTGTAGCCAGCTACCGTTAGCTTGCCGAGGCTCCAGCACATCGACAAGCTGCTGGAGCCAGCTAACGTTAGCTTGCCGAGGCTCCAGCACATCGACAAGCTGCTGGAGCAAGCTAACGTTAGCTTGCCGAGGCTCCAGCACATCGACAAGCTGCTGGAGCCAGCTAACGTTAGCTTGCCGAGGCTCCAGCACATCGACAAGCTGCTGGAGCAAGCTAACGTTAGCTTGCCGAGGCTCCAGCACATCGACAAGCTGCTGGAGCAAGCTAACGTTAGCTTGCCGAGGCTCCAGCACATCGACAAGCTGCTGGAGCAAGCTAACGTTAGCTTGCCGAGGCTCCAGCACATTGACAAGCTGCTGGAGCAAGCTAACGTTAGCTTGCCGAGGCTCCAGCACATCGACAAGCTGCTGGAGCAAGCTAACGTTAGCTTGCCGAGGCTCCAGCACATCGACAAGCTGCTGGAGCAAGCTAACGTTAGCTTGCCGAGGCTCCAGCACATTGACAAGCTGCTGGAGCAAGCTAACGTTAGCTTGCCGAGGCTCCAGCACATCGACAAGCTGCTGGAGCCAGCTACCGTTAGCTTGCCGAGGCTCCAGCACATCGACAAGCTGCTGGAGCAAGCTAACGTTAGCTTGCCGAGGCTCCAGCACATCGACAAGCTGCTGGAGCCAGCTAACGTTAGCTTGCCGAGGCTCCAGCACATCGACAAGCTGCTGGAGCAAGCTAACGTTAGCTTGCCGAGGCTCCAGCACATCGACAAGCTGCTGGAGCCAGCTAACGTTAGCTTGCCGAGGCTCCAGCACATCGACAAGCTGCTGGAGCAAGCTAACGTTAGCTTGCCGAGGCTCCAGCACATCGACAGTTAACATTACATAAGGTTTTAGCGTGACGTGTGCATTCCAGAATGGCGAGGATGCAAAGCATGTTAGGCCATTGGACTCGTCGCAGAGTTTACATTACACATAGAAACTGCGCGACTCGCGAGAGAAGTCACACAGCTGTGTGCAACGCAGGGCTGAAGAGCTCGTTCGCTTCTGTGTTTATTATGAAATGACAATTGCGTGTTGACACGCCCACTGCGCGAAGCCTCTGTGCTCCTAAATAACTTTTTCCAGTTCGCACATATCTATTATCTATAACTAATTCTATCTATTTTTAGGGGCAAATACGAGTGAAATAGTCGCGCTGTGGTTACATGACGTCATTGCTATTTTAGAGCTGCTCTACCGGTTACAAGGTATAGTCAAAATCCATACCGTAGAGCAAATTGATACCGTTTATACCATATACCGTTTATACCGTCCACCCCTAGTACAAACGGTTATGTATTCGGTTAGGTTTGTCCCAGGGCGATTCCCATACTTACCTTGTATATGTACGTTGTGATTGCGCACCTGGTGTTGTTATTGTTTTTGCCTACTACCAAGTAAAGCCTAGCTACTGAGTACCTCCGTGTCAGAGTGATTTATCATTGTTATATTACCAGTATCGGTTATAACAAATTGGCGACGAGGACGACGGAACTGCGCTGCATCCTTGGTCGGAAGAAAAGTTGGACTTTGGAAGTGGAGGACGTTTGTTTTGCCGGCTGGCTAACGGAGCTAATGCGTGTACCCTGAGCCTGGGCGGCTAACGGAGCTAATGCGTGTACCCTGAGCCTGGGCGGCTAACGGAGCTAATGCGTGTACCCTGAGCCTGGGCGGCTAACGGAGCTAATGCGTGTACCCTGAGCCTGGGGCGGCAGACTGGTAACGTTGATGTGTGTGTGAATGTCGGATCTAGACAGACAGTGATAAGAGTACGGACAAGCAAGAAGTGCATGTGGTAACAAGAAAAATATCTGGAATATTCGGGAGTATCGGCCCCTTTGATGAGAGCGTGGAACAGTGGAGTTCATATACGGAGAGATTTGATTTCTTTGTGCTCGCAAATGACATTAAAAACATTAAGATTGTGCCCACGTTCATGAGTGTGATTGGGGCAAGGACTTTCAACACTCTACGGAGTTTGGTACGACCGGTGAAACCGGGGGAAATGACATATGCACAGATTGTTACTGCATTGACGGGACACTTCTCCTAAACCACTCCTTTTTTTGAACAATGTTTTTTTATTTGAAAATTTCGTTTTAACAGGCGGTCCCACATGGGCCAAAATAAAAATAAAATAAGGCCCTCCCTCCCTCCCTCCCCCCACCCCTATACCAGACAAAATCATTCTAAAATATCTTAGATAGTTTATTAATCATTGTTTGTCCTTTTAGCTTTTAAATCACCCGACAGCAGTCGCATATCTCTTGCATTCTGCAGATAGAGAAGAAGAAAAGTAAGAACATAATAGAAAAAATAAATAATAACAAGCTGAGAGACCAGGAAGGCCAGTCAGATCGCCTCTGTCACATTATCCGCTTCCATACCCTCAAAGAAAGTTAGGAAAGGATCCCAAATATTGTGGAATTTTTCGGTACAACCTCTGATAGTATACCTGATCTTCTCCAGTTTAATATGATACATGGCCTCTCTCATCCAGTGGCCGTAGACGGGTGAACCTGGGTCCTTCCATTTGAACAGTATCAGCCTTCTGGCCAAAAGTCAACAGAAGGCCAGCATTCTAGATTCCCACCATCTAAAGTGGATGTGTCCGCTGGGGCCACTCAGAATAATGCAATATATGGTGATGGCTCCACTTAGGGCTGGGCGATATGGCCTAAATATGATATCACGATATTTTCTGACCTTTCGGCGATACACGATACACATCACGATGTTTTTCTTTTTTACCCCAAACAATTCATTATGAGGCTTACCAAGACAGTATTTGATTTTGCAAGCTAACATTAAAGACAAAATAAAATACCCATGCATTTAGCATTTTTATATTATATATTAGATTTAGATTATATATTGCATATATTTAGCAATGAGATATTATATGATTTAGATATGAAATATGATGAATTGAAAATGGGGGACCCTGATGTAAACAAGACTAAAGTCTTTCTCTGGTCTGCATCCCCTTAACAATTGTATGTATTGAGCCGTACTGTATTGTACCCATTCTGCAATCTGTTAATAAAGTTTTAAATCAATCAATCAATCAATCAATCAATAAATAGCATTTTAATGAAACTACTGTATATATGTATGTCTCTAAATGTTTTGATGAATTGAAAATGGAGGACCCTTATGTAAAAAAGTCGAAAGTCTTTTTCTGGTCTTCATCCTCCTGTACTGTATTGTACCCATTCTGCAACCCTTTAAGTCTTCACTCATTCATTCTGACGGAAACATATAATTTTGATTGACAGTCGAGTCTGCCAATTACGTCACAGCGCTTGCACCCGCCCTGCTGTTCTTAGCACCAATCGGCAAGCTCCTAGTTTTTGACTTCCTGAATGTCCTGTGGCTCAACAACGTCAACAAAGCTACTAACGTTAGCTCCCCGCGGCCGTCGAGTAGGAGACCAGTGCTCAACAGGACTAAATGAGGCATAATGATTTTACTACAACGAATGTTATAATAAAAGCCTTTCCATACATCTGTCTGATTGAAAACTTTATTAACAGACCGCGGAATGGGCATATCTCAGCACGGGCTGAGATATGAACGAGTAACGTGTGGACAGATTGACGCGACACAATCCTCTTGGGCAAAACATCACGATATCCACGATACGTTGAAAAAGTGTATCGTTAATGAACTGTACCCGATATTTATATAATATCGTCATATCGCCCAGCCCTAGCTCCACTTCCTTTCCAAATATCTTAGAGAAGGTGTCAAAGATGGTCTGCCAGTAGGTGTGCAACTTTGGGCACGTCCAGAACATGTGGAGCAGAGTGGCTGGAGCATGTCTGCAGCGGTCGCATAGAGGGTCTATGTCGGGATATATTTTAGAGAGCCTGTCTTTAGACCAATGCAGTCGGTGTACAATTTTAAATTGGATAACCGCATGTTTAAGGCAAATGGAAGAGGAGAAAATCCCCTGTATTATCTTGTCCCATGTGACCTCTGTGATTGGTTCACCTAAGTCAGTCTCCCATCTGCCCCTAAGGAGATCTAAAGGTGTCGAGTTGCTTCTATTAAGTAGTTCATAAATTCTGCTTATAGCCTGTTTCTGGATCAGTTTACAGTTCAAGATTGAGTCTAAAAGGGAGGCAGGAGGACACACTGGGTAGCAGTCCGAGTTCGAAGCTCCGGAGTTGCAAGTATCTATAGAAGTGTGACCTAGGGATCTTGTATTTCTGTACTAGCTGTTCAAAGGAGGCAAAGTTGCCGTCTATATAGAGGTCGGACAGCGTAATCACTCCACTCCCAACCCAACTGTCGAAGGCTTTATCCATCGTTGATGGGACAAACATGTGATTTCTTGTGATCGGAGCAGCCAGTGATAGTTCCCTGAGGGAGAAGGTTCTTCTAAATTGGTTCCACACTTTTATCGAGTGGATGACAACTGGGTTCGAGGTAAAGCTAGATATGGGCTGTGTGAACGGGAGCTTAGCACATAACAAGGCAGATAGGGAGGTGGATTTAACCGACGCTCTCTCCAGTACTGTCCACCAGGGGGCTGTGTCCTCCCCCTTTACCCAGTATAATAACTATCTTATGTTTGCTGCCCAGTAGTAGTAAATAAAGTTTGGAAGCGCCATCCCACCCATTACGCGGGGTCTCTGCAGCATAGATCTTTTGATCCGGGGCGGTTTTTTGTTCCAGATAAAGGAAGATATCTGGTTGTTTATCTTGGAGAAGAATGTCTTGGTCAGAAAGACTGGAAGACTCTGAAATACATATAGAAATGTCGGCAATACATTCATCTTTATTGTGTTGATTCTCCCACCCAGGGATAGCGACAGGGGGTCCCAACGTTCAATATCTCTCGCCAGGTTAGACAGTAAAGGTTGATAGTTAGCCATATATAGGTCCTTATGTTCATGCGTGATCCATATCCCGAGGTACTTGAACTTTTTAGGGCTAATTTTAAACGGGAATGTGCTCAGAGGTACCCGATCCGCCGAGGTGCCGACGGGCATCAGTTCGCTTTTTTGAATGTTGATTTTGTATCCGGATATTTTGCCGAAGTCCGCAAGTAGGGTCATCAACCGAGGAAGACTCGTTTGGGGTTGTGATATATACAACAACATGTCGTCCGCGTAGAGCGAGACTTTATGCTCCGAGCCCGCACGCATGATCCCTTTGATATCGGTGTTCTGCCTCAGAGCCAGCGCAAGGGGCTCCATTGCGATCGCGAAAAGGAGTGGAGATAAAGGACACCCTTGTCTCGTACCCTATGGAGTTCAAAGTAGGTGGATAGATTGTTGTTGGTGCGAACGGCAGCCATCGGAGACGTATATAGAATTTTAATCCAAGCTATGAGTTTAGGGCCAAACCCAAACCTCTCCAGAGCGTGAAAAAGATAGTTCCACTCAACCCGATCAAACGCTTTTTCCGCATCAAGGGAGAGGACCACCTCAGGTGTTCCGGGTGGAGAGGGGCTATACAGGATATTTAAGAGGCGTCTGATATTAAAGAAAGAGTACCGATTCTTGATGAAGCCTGTTTGGTCCGGCGAGATAATTGAGGGGAAAACCCCCTCCAGACAACGGGCCAGAACCTTAGCGAGAACCTTGACATCGGCGTTAAGGAGGGAAATTGGACGCATTCCAGTGGGTTCTTGTCTTTCTTAAGGATTAAGGAGATAACCGCTTGGCGCATGGTCGGAGGAAGAGAATTTGTTGAGAATGATTCATCAAATACGGCTAGCAGCAGCGGGGACAGCTGGGGTGAGAATTTTCTGTAGAAGTCTGTAGGGTAGCCGTCTGGCCCCGGGGACTTGCCACTCTGCATAGATCTAATCGCTGACGTAATCTCCGCAACCGTAAGTTCCTCCTCCAGATCTGCGGCCCTCTCTGGGTCGACTGTTGGGACGCGGAGGGTCCTATATAAATCGTCTAGCATGGAGGGCCCCACTTGCGAGTCCGAGGTGTATAACGATTGGTAGAAAGTTTTAAAGCTTTTATAAATTTTTTGGTTGTCAGTGGCTTTTGAGCCCCGTTCGTCGTTGATAGTGGGGATGGACTGGTTGGCAGTTCTTTGTCGCAGCTGATGGGCAAGTATCCGTCCGGCCTTCTCCCCATGTTCATAGTACCCCTGTCGCGTTTTAGTAATGAGGTACTCAGCCTGTCGCGTTGACAGGAGGTCAAACTCAGTTCGCAGCGATATACGTTTTTTTCGGTTGATGGCGAGTGGCTATGTAGTCTATCTAGCTCCAAAATCTCGTCCGTCAGTTGCTTAAGGTGTGCTGTGTTTATCTTCTTTTGGTTGGCGCAATATGAAATAACCTGTCCCCAAATGGTTAAAGAAGACATTCCCGGAGTCTTATTAATGTCGAGAAATAATGTAATTTCCGAGGTGATGAAGCTTGTGAAGGCTTCCTCCGACAGGAGCAACGGGTTGAGTCTCCACTGGCGGTGGCCAAGCCGTGTATTCGGGATACTCATTTTCATAACTAAGGGACCATGGTCTGAGATAACTATCGCTCCGTATTCACATTTGGTTACGAGGGGAAGGAGTCTCTTATCCAGGAGAAAGCTGTCTATGCGCGAGAAGGTATTATGGACCGGGGGGATAAAGGAGTATCCTCTGGATGTAGGATTACGAAACCGCCACACGTCAGCTACCCCATATGATTTAAGAAAGCGCCGGATTGCGCGGGCCGAGCTGGACTGGGGGGCCTTTCTGGGCGAGCTACGGTCCAGCACCGGGGAGAGTGCACAATTCATGTCGCCGCCAAGGATGAGATGGTGCGAGGTCATATCCGGTAGGCGAGAAAAAAGGCTGGTGAAGAACGAAGGGTTGTCCCAGTTTGGTGCGTAGATATTAGCCAGAATGACCGGAAATAAATGCAGCTTCCCCACCACTATAATATAGCGCCCTGCAGGGTCGGCCTCTACACTTGACATAGTAAATGGCGTGTTTTTATCTATCAAAATGGCTGCTCCTCTGGCCCTTGTGTGGAAGTTGGAGTGATACATCTGTCCCACCCACCACCCCCTCAGTCGAGCATGGTCCACAGTTTTTAAGTGTGTCCTGTAAAAACGCTATGTCTACATTGAGTTGTTTTAAATGTGTAAGTATCTTCTTACGCTTTACTGGGTGGTTGAGTGATTTAACATTCCAACTCACGAAATTGACAGAGCACCCTTCCAGCCCCATGGTATCACTCGTGTCGGTCATAGTAGATGAGAGAGGCCATGCATCTGAAACCTAGAGAGAGCTCAGCACAACTGCAGGTGAAAAGCAAAACAGACGTCTGATCAGTTAAGCATGTTGAATGTACAAGTCTGGTAACCCCCCCCCCCCCCCCCCCCCTCCGACACCTATAAAAAAACAAGGTGCCCAACATACCCTTCAGAAACTAATCCACACATAATGTGCTTGTGTTGGAGGTGCTCTACCTATGTAGCCCCCGTTGAGCCCCTTAGGTAAAAGAAAATAATAAAGAGAAAGAAAAGAAGGGCGGCTACGTGGCGTAGTGGGCAAGGCGCTCGCCACGAATGACGGAGACGCTGGGCTCGCCTGTTCGAGCCCAGCGCTCCACATTGCTTTCAGTTTAGCTGGTCGTTCATACTAATACACATTGGCCGTATTAGGGGGTGGGAAACTGATGGGTGGGGATCGGGCGTTGTGGACAGCGACTCCTACAGGTCGGTTGGTGCGCCTGCGCAGTAGAATCAGGAAGTGTCGGGGGCAGCGTGAGCCTCCCACTCGTTACTCCTCGCCACTGAGAGATCGAGCTGCGCAGGTGAAAAGATGCGACTGCTGTTACCTCAAGTACCGGAGGGGACTTGTGCTATGTATGACTTAGTCCACATTGCAGCCGGCTTGTGGGAGGCAAGAAACAGCGTTCGTGACAGGGGAGGGTTGAATTGGATGATACGAAATTGGGATGGGAGAAAATATAGAAAATGGGAGAAAAAGTGGACAAAAAAAAGAGAAAGAAAAGAAAAGTAAGAGTAAAAGTTTTTAAACGGATCTTGGTATTATATAAGGTCTTCAGCTGCCCAGTGGGATACACCCAACCAGGTAAGGTAATATAGGTGGCAACGGTAAACGGTAAGCATAACAATAATATATTAACATTAACAACCTCACATCAATGTAAATGTAAATCAAGCAGGCCCCCCGAAATAAGGCAGACCACCTTACTCCCGAGCAAGGGCAACCAACATGCCCTGTTAAACACAAAAAAGGGTGCCTGATTGGGTGATATAGAATAAATTGGAAGAGGTGTGGGAGTGTGCGTGTGTCCATGCGTCTACAAATGGGTGTGTACCTGGGCATATGCCCTTCAGTGCTCGTGCAGTTGCGCGCACGTGAACCTATGTGTGTGTGTGTATGGATGTATCGGACACAGCCAGGGTGTAAGTGTATGGGTGTGTAGGTGTGAGTGTGTGGGTCCATACCCCTGTATCTGTATAATGTGTACACGTGTATGTGTGTCTACATGTGTCTGTGCATGCGCGTAATATGCGCCCACGTGTGTGTGGTACGATAGTGCATCCATTAGGTGTGCGAGCACGTGCGTCATCGTAGGTGTGAGCATGTGTGTACATATTTATGTCTGTATGTGTATACACACATTGTCCTATTGGGGCCAAAATTATACACTGTTCACATCACCTGTACATAATAAGTAGAGGGCAATGAATTTGCTGGAGATTGGTGAGTCACTTAGCTTGATATATGGTGTCCAGTGGCGTCCTCTCAATGCTAGGCAGATGATGCTACACATAGATGATCACACAGTAGACATTACAGTAGCCTCTATACATATATTGTCCTGTTGAAGTTAATATGATACATTGTTCACATCACCTGCATATCATAAGCAGCACGTACACACCGATACATCTCTCTTTCTATGTGGTCTGTTGATATAGGATCAGAGATTTGCTGGGTATTAAGTCTGTTGTATAGCTTAATAACAACCAGTGGTAAATTCTTGAAACTGAGTAGGTCGATCATTACACTAGATTGTTAATTAGCAGATTTTACAGTGGCCTTTTAGCAAGCAGTAACCCGTTGGGGACAAGATGGCACATCATTCACAACATCTGTACGGTACAGATATAACACACAAATATCCGAGTATCTCCCCTTTCTGATCGAAAAAGTTTATAGTGATGTGCAGAGCAAACAGCATCTCAAGAATCCTTTATTCTTCTTTTCTAAAGAATGCTAGCATTGTGTGTGCCAAAGGTAGCCTACCCGACCTCACCCGCTGCAGCGTGTACAATGTTCTTTCTGACATAGCTCATTGCTTCACTTGCATCGATGAACTCTTTATCTTTTCCCTTGTGCGTGATGCGAAGTCGGGCTGGAAAAAGAATGCCGTACCGGGTGTCCTCACGACCGCGTAGTAGCTTCCTTACCTCCGTAAACGCAGCCCTGGCTTTTGCGACGCTTGTGGCATAGTCGGGGAAGATTGCAATAGTCATTCCGTTGATCTGTATTGGAGCCTGGGTGCGCGCCCAGCTCAAAACCTCGACACAGTCCTGGTAGTAGTGGAGTTAGAGCTGCCGCAGTATTGATTATTTCCTTACCGCACAAATTTGCTAAATATTTCCTACCGCCGCGGTTATTACCGCACGCACACAAAAAATTTAAAAAAAAAGTTTGAATGCATTTTTTTTTTTAGTAGTAGTCTACTCTTTATAGCATATAGCCTGCCTCTAGTCTAAATGTCTATCTTTAGAGGATGACTTTGCAGCATGAATATTGTTTGGGATTCGGCAAGCACGCATTAGTTATTGAAAGTGAAACACGGATTCGAAGTTTCCCCTCTGGTCGTGCGCAGTTCACTCGGTGTCGCGGGCAGGGGTGGTTACCCCTAACCCCCCCGACCCTTTCTTATTATTATTACTATAAAGTTACTACTTTATAATAAAGGCATTCGTTTTGTGGCATTGACATTATATAGTTATACGTTCAATAACATCAGCGTATTTACCGGACGCTCTTTGCTCAGAGCGTGCTGAGTTGTCCCATTCTGCGGTCTGTTAATAAAGTTTTCAATCAGACAAGTGTATAGAACGAAGGGCTTTTATTATAACATTCGTTGCAGACAGTAAAATCATTATGTCTCGTTTAGTACTCCTGAGGAGCGATGGTAGTCCACTCCGGCGGAGAGTTAAAGCTAACGTTATTAGCCGTGTTGTGATGAGCTGACATTCAGGACGTAAAAAACTAATACGCGCTTGCCGATTGGTGGTAACACACTGCATGACGCTACAACGTGTGACGCGTCTCTCTTCTGACCAATCAGTGGTCTGCAATGTTTCACGTGACTTTTCTGGTACCCAATAGGGTCGCATGGAACCTCGATAGAGGAGTAGGGTATATCTGCAGAGCCGCAAGCCCAACGAGAGGAGGGTAATTTATTATTATTATTATAAAAAACAGCGGTGACGCGGTATTCAGCCTACTCTGCGGTGGCCGTGATGTAACAGCGATACCGCGGTAATGCGGTAATCGCGGCAGCTCTAAGTGGAGTTTAGCCACGATAGCACGAGGCTTCCCGTCCGTCCTCTTCGGCCCCAGTGTTCTGTGCGAGCGGTCTACCAGCACTGCATTATCCATTTGTAGCACGTCTCTCAGTAGTTTTGAGACCGACGCAGTGGAACTCGAGCCATCCGTCTCAGCCACACCAATTATCCTCACGTTGCATCTCCTCATTCTTCCTTCCATGTCCTCACACTTCCCTCTGAGTCCCGCCACCTCTGATTTTAAGTCTTCGACTGTGGTTTGTAGCGTTACCACCTCGTCCGACCACCTCGAGAGACCACCCTCCACGTCTTTAACTGTAGCCTCCATTTTGTTCATATCCACGCGCAGTGCCGCTACACAGCTTCGCATTTCCTCATAAATCACTTTCAAATCATTTCTAATAAGGTCGAACTCTTTGGAAAGTGCACCTTTCAATTCCGATTGTATTATATCTGCGCGTTCCGATTTCAGCGCGAGGAGAATCTCCGCCTTTAAGGCTGTGGTATCCACGCCGGACATCTTTGACGGTGTGGACGGTGGTGGCCCTGAACTGGAAGCCGAGTCTTTTTCAGGCCTTCTTGGAGTTGAGACGTATTTGTATTTGCGTAGGTTTGATGCCATCTGTCCGTGTAAACAATGACCATTGGTTTGAACAAATGTACCCTGAGTAAGATTCACTAAGTTTTGTAAATCCGTAAGCTTATTAAATTAAGATAAAATAAAAATAAGTAGAGGCTCGACGGGAGCTCGAACAAACAGCGTCTTACTCCATTGCTCGCCTAGCCACGCCCCCCTAAACCACTCCTGATAGCGGAACGGTTTCGGTTCCATAGGAGGAATCAAGAGGAGGGGGAAACGGTAACAATGTTTGTGGCAGCACTTAGGAAATGATCAGAACACTGTGAATTTAATGATGTGTTAAATGACACTATCGGGGATAGACTTGTGTGTGGGCTGCAGAGTGAGGCAGCACAAAAGAGACTGTTAACAGAACATGGGCTCACCCTACAAAAGGCCATTGACGTCAGTGTGTCAATGGAATTGGCAGCCAGAGAGGCACAACAACTGAGTGCGTCTGCCAAAGTGCATCATGTTTTTAATGTAAACCAAAAACAAATGTGAGGACAGGGCATGTGTTTTCGGTGTGGCAAGCCAGGGCACCAAGCGACGGAATGTTGGTGCAAGGAGTTAGAGTGCCGGGGCTGTGGCAAAAAGGGCCACATTGAACGGGCATGCCGTAATAAGAGGAGCGAAGCACCGTCGCAGCACAGACCACCTAGGTTCCAAAAAGAGACATTCAAACCTAGGACCAAGAAAGGCGTATACCAGGTGGAACACAAGGCTGTTAGTGACTCCTCGGACGAGGAGTATTCACTACACTTACTAACTGTTGCGGTTGGGTCTAGTGGCTACTGGGTGTTACCTTCGCTAGAGGGGAAACCAGTGCGTATGGAGATAGACACCGGAGCGGCGGTGTCACTGGTGTCAGACAAAGTGTATCGACAAACACTGAAACACCTACCACTGCGACCAGGCAGAGTGGTGCTGAAGACATATACCGGAGAACCGGTGGCCCTAAAAGGGGTCACAGAGGTCAAAGTGGAGTTGAATGGACAGCACGCTAAACTACCACTCTTACTGGTACATTCATGAATGGATAAAATCAAATTGGACTGGCCCGCTGTGCGACTGTTGACACAGGGGGACACAGGGTTACCCGCAGTTCTTAGGAAACATACTGATGTTTTTAAAAAGGAGCTCAGAAGTATGAAGGACATTACGGTGAGGCTGAGAGTTAAACCAGGCAGCACACCAAAGTTCTTGAGAGCGCGGCCAGTGCCCTACGCCATCAGGCCCAAGGTGGAGGCGGAACTGGATGCTCTGGTGAAGAGTGGGGTGCTGGAGCCAGTTAGCGTCAGCAATTGGAGTACCCCCATCATGCCTATTGTAAAAAAAAAAAAGAATCGAAATAAGGATATGTGGTGATTTCAAGACGACGTTGAACCCGGTGCTGGCAGTTGAGAAATACCCCTTGCCTCTTATCGAGGACTTGTTCGCTGGCCTGTCTGGCGGCCAGAAATTCAGTAAAATTTACCTCCGCCATGCGTACCTGCAGATGCACGTGGATCAAGACTCCGGAGAGTTTCTGACGGTTAACACCCACAAAGGGTTGTTCAGGTACTGTCTGTTGGCGTTCGGGATAACCTCAGCTCCTTCTCTGTTCCAAAGGGCGATGGACCAGATCTTGTGTGGGTTGCCCGGGGTACAATGCTACCTAGATGACATCCTGGTGACTGGGAAGGATGACAAAGACCATCTTCAGAACCTGGATGAGACCCTGCAGAGGCTGCGGGATTATGGACTGAGAGTCCACAAAGGAAAATGTGAATTATTTCAGTCTTCCATCGAATACCTCGGCCATGTGATTGACGCTGCAGGGCTACACAAGGCTCCTTCAAAGACTAAGGCCATTGTGGAGGCTCCTGCCCCCCAAAATGTGGGCCAACTCCGTTCATACTTGGGACTACTGAATCAAATCAAATCAAATTTATTTATAAGGCCCGACAACACACATTAATGTCCCCATGGGCCGTACAGGTCTTCTTTAAACAAGTCAAGAAGAAAACATAACAATAAGTCAAGAACAGAACAAGAACACCATAAGGTCCAAAAAATTTAAGATAAATGCAAATAAATGAAAGAATGCAAGCACTCCCAGACATACCCCACGCGAAGGTAAGGAAAAACTCACTAAAACCTAACAATAGGGAAAAAAGCTCTACAGGCAGTGTGGAGGAGAGAAACCTTAGAAGGGCCATTCAAGGGGGGATCTCCCTTCTTAGATGTTGGTGATAGTAGTGTTGCAGACGGACAGTTGGTAAGCATGCACTCATGTGTGTAGTGAAACTGAACTATGATGGACGATTCATGAAGGGTCTCTCAACAGCGCTGAAGCCGCTGCACAAACTACTCTGTCGTGAGAAGCCATGGGCCTGGACTGAGGAGTGTCGGCATGCTTTCGTAGCATCAAAAGAGACGCTGCTGAGGTCAGAGGCCTTAACATACTTTGACCCGGCATTGCCGATACAGCTGGCCTGTGACGCATCCCCATACGGGGTAGGGGCGGTTATCTCCCATATCATGCTGGATGGGGTAGAGAAACCCATTGCTTTTGCGTCCAGAACACTGAACAAGGCTGAATCAAATTACTCTCAAATAGAGCGTGAAGCTCTAAGCATCGTGTTCGGCATACGAAAATGTCACCAGTACCTGTTCGGGAGACGATTCACGCTCCTGACCGACCACAAGCCTCTCACGACCATACTAGGTCCGCATGTGGGCATCCCACCGCTCGCAGCGAGCAGGATGCAGAGATGGGCATTGCTCCTGTCTGCCCATGACTATGCAATTAAATATCGGAAGTCAGAATTACATGGTAATGCAGACGGGCTCTCCAGGCTTCCATTACCCGTGTCAAAGCCAGGCCCGGGTCAGGTTGACATCTTTTATTTCAGTCAAGTGGAAAATGCACCAGTCACCGTGCAACAGGTGAGGAGGGCCACTAGGAATGACCCAGTGTTTTCACAAGTAATGGACTCCATCATAAAGGGGGGGAGAATGAAGGACACACCCGAGCTCAAGCCTTTCATCTCTAGACAACATGAACTGTCGACTCAAGCTGGGTGCCTGCTGTGGGGAAGAAGAGTGGTCATCCCCCCCTCGCTGCGTAAGTCCATGCTACAACAACTTCATACGGGACACTGCAGCATGGTCCGTATGAAAGAGGTCGGACGTAGCTATTTTTGGTGGCCCGGGTTGGACAAGCAACATCGAAGAAAAGGCTAAGTCATGCCCCACCTGTCATCGTGTCCGAAATGCACCCCAACCGGCACCACTACACCCCTGGGAGTGGCCAAGTGAGCCATGGAAATGGCTACATGTTGACTTTGCTGGGCTGTACGAAGAGAAAATGTTCCTTGTGGCGGTCGACGCCCACAGCAAATGGCCCGAAGTGGCAATAATAAAAAATCCACAACAGCTGAGAGGACCATTGAAAAACTGGGGGAAATGCGGGTGTCCAGAACAACTGGTGAGTGACAATGGGCCCCAATTTGTCTCTCAGGAGATGGACACTTTCTTAAAGGTCAACGGAGTTAAACACATTAGATCTGCACCCTACCACCCAGCAACCAATGGGTAATGGGTTAGCTGAGAGATTTGTGCAGACTCTGAAACACAGCCTAAAGTAGAGCCATATGGAATCCGCGATCACGGAATCGCGGACGGAATCGCGGAATTGAGCAATAAAAATGGAATCAACTATTTTTTTTTTAACTTTTTTTAACTTTTTTTTTTTTTTATGTTGTGGGACTTGTACAGCACTTTGTCAGTGCTGTAAAGTTTAAACCTTTTTAAATCTTAGACAAACAAAACACTTTGCTTTCATGAAATATTGTAAGCCGTCATTTGAGGCTTTATAAAAGCAGCACAATGAACACAAATCTGTCAGTGCCGAGTCCGACCTCATCTTAAATAACAAACAGCATTGCTTGTTGTAGTTAACAAAGAGAGGCAGAGTTGATTTAGCAAAAATATATATAATTTTTTATTTTATTTTTTAATAATCGAATTTTATTTTCATATTCGAATCCCATGCCCATCGAACGAAGCTTCGAGGTATTTAAGACAGCCCTATTAAATGGACTGTTATATCTTATTAAATTGTGGACATTTATTCATTCCCACTTATTAGACACTATTTCTGATGGTAAAATGAGCGTACAAAGCAAAATACAGAATTCTGAAATATTAAAACGGAAAAAACGGAATTTGGAAAAAAATTAAATGGAATTTGGAAAAAAATAAAACGGATTTCATATGGCTCTACCTAAAGGAATCACAGGGGCAAGGTAGTCTCCACCAATTAGGGCTGCAACTAATGACTAATTTGGTAGTCGACTAATCTGCCGATTATTTTTTCGATTAGTCGACTAATCGAAAACCAATGTAAACAACAACAAAAAAAAACTTTTTTTTTTAATTACCTATCTTTGTGAAAGTGGCTTCTCAGCTCTGGTCCAGCTGAAGACAGAGCAGAGGAACAGATTGGACATTGAGCATGACCTCAGAGTTGCTTGTCTACCATCACCCCAGACTTTGAGACTCTTGTCAGGACCAAACAACAACATCATAACATGATGATCCCATAGCAAATTAAAATAATGACTCATGAAACATTTGAATTTGGATCTTTAAGCCACTTTAAATGAAAATGTATTTGAAGAACAATACAGCAATCACTCATAACAAGATAAATAAATTAAATAATAAAAATTAAAGTGGAAGTGTACTTTAAATAACTTTTGTTTGCTGTGTGTGAGAGGAGTCCGTGTGTGTGTGTATGTGTGTGTGTCTTACTCTGATCGCTGTGTGAGTGAGAGGAGTGTGTGTACTGTGTAATTTGTGTGTGTGTCTTACTCTGATCGCTGTGTGAGTGAGAGGTGTGTACTGTGTAATTTGTGTATGTGTGTGTGTCTTACTCTGATCGCTGTGTGTGAGTGAGAGGAGTGTGAATGTGTGTGTGTCTTACTCTGATCGCTGTGTGTGAGAGAGAGGAGTGTGAATGTGTGTGTGTCTTACTCTGATCGCTGTGTGTGAGTGAGAGGAGTGTGTATGTGTGTGTGTCTTACTCTGATCGCTGTGTGTGAGTGAGAGGAGTGTGTATGTGTGTGTGTCTTACTCTGATCGCTGTGTGTGAGTGAGAGGAGTGTGTATGTGTGTGTCTTACTCTGATCGCTGTGTGTGAGTGAGAGGAGTGCGTGTGTAATGTATTGTGTGTCTACTAGTCTGATCATCATCTCCTGCAGGGGAACAATGTTTTCAATGTCCAAAATTTGCTATGGGATCATCATGTTATGATGTTGTCTGGAACCCTGAGAAGCCACTCTCACAAAGATAGGTAGTGCAAAAAAATAAATAAAAAATTAAATTAAATAAATATATATATATATATATTTTTTTGTGACTAATCGACGCAACAATTTCTCGTCGACGATTTTTTTATAATCGACGTCGTCGATTATGTCGACTAATCGTTGCAGCCCATGCCTTCACGGTTTCCTCTTAACCTACAGGAACACCCACGCAACCACCAAGGCATCCCCAGCAGAACTGCTCCTTAAGAGACCGCTGCGCACCAACCTGGATCTTCTCAGACCACCAGAGGAAAAAGAAATTGTGAGGCATGAACAGGATGAGCAAGTAAGAAGAAGAGCATTGAGAGCCAAGACCAGGGCCTTCAGTGCTGGTGACCACGTACCTGCACGGAATTACCATCGTGGACCGAAGTGGGTGCCCGCCACTGTAGTCCGACAGACGGGACCGCTGTCCTATACAGTACAGACAGACGGCGATCTGGTGTGGAAACGGCACACAGAGCAGTTATTGGGGAGTGCAGAGACCCCTAGGGAACCCCAATCCACTGCTGGAATTACAGAGCTGTTTTTGAATGACACTCTAACTATGCAGCCGGTGTCAATTGACTTACCTTCCCTGGAATAGCCTACAGTGGCCCCGCCCACCCAGGAGGGTGATGATGACCCCGGCACCGAAGTCCATGCCACCGACGCCACAAATGGACAGTGGTGACCGCCGATATCCAAGTTGGGAACGGCGGCCACCCATTCGTTTGGACCTATAGACTTACCTAAATGAAAGACTTATGGTTGAGAATTTCTTTATTTCAAAAAATATATAAAATTGTCTGTCAAATTAAAAGGGGGAGAGTGGAGTTTGTTGGAATGTTGTTGACCTGGCAAATGAAAAAAATAAAAATAATTATTATAATGATGTTGTATTGCCATGTGTGCCGTTGCAACTAGGGGTACCATTATGCTAAGTGGAGAGGAGATGTTATGTATTGGGTTAGGTTTGTCCCAGGGCGATTGCCATACTTACCTTGTATATGTACGTTGTGATTGCGCACCTGGTGTTGTTATTGTTTTTGCCTACTACCAAGTAAAGCCTTGCTACTGAGTACCTCCGTGTCAGAGTGATTTATCATTGTTATATTAGAAAGTCAAGTTAGACTGCGCTCTCAATAATTGACACTGGGTGCTGCAATACCGAAGATTTAAGTAGAAGAAAGCAGGAAGCCGGACCAGCACTCTCAGGTTTCAACAAGTTTTAATCGCAGCCGAATACAGACATGTTTCGGAACAGGTGTTCCTTCTTCAGTGTTAATGGCTAGCAATGTTAGTTTGAAAAGATGGTGGCTATGTACAAGGTCGGCAGGAAGTGACATCAATGTAGGTATGCCTGGGATTGCTGGTCAACTTTGACCGTAGGAAGGACATTATAATGTGTCAAGTCAAAGTCAACAAAAAAATTACCAGAAACAAAATAAACCATCTTCACCATAGCTAATAGGGCTAAATAAATGAGCCAATTGCAATATTTGCAAACCAACATTTTCTAAGATAAGAACAGCAAAAACGGAAGGAAAAACAGGAAAAAACATTTCCTCATTCGTATAAATAATAATAATAATGTAATCATAATAATGATGGTAAAAGTCACTTATTATAGGAAACAGGATAACACGTTCTCTTCATTCATTCCCTTGGGTTCTATACAATTGAACAAATGGATATAATAACATTTGCGCTGCAATAGCAGCTTATGCCTGTCTCCCCCTCTAGAGGGCCTGTTGACTAGCTCGAGTCCCATATATTTCAGATCGTTGACGGCATGATTGCATTTAGAAAAATGGCGAGCTACTAGGGCTGTCTTAAATACTTCGAAGCTTCGAAGCTTCGTTCGATGGCACAAGCTTCGAACATTTAAAAAAAAATCGAAGTTTAAAAAAAGAAGAAACAAATTAATTTGTTTTTCAACTTTTTTTTTTTTTACTTCGATTTGTGTGTCTGTGTGTGTGTGTGTGTGTGTGTGTGTGTGTGTGTGTGTGTGAACTACCCATCCCAGTTAGGACAGCCGAATCCCGTCCAATCTTTCGCCGTCGACTAAAGACTCACTTCTTCAACCATTATCTGAAATGATAAAAAAAAAAAATCTAACCGTGACTAACCTTACTGTCATGCACTTGTCCTAATAAACTAACCTACACTGTAACACGCAACACTTTGATGAACATTGTTACTCAGCTGATAGAGTTGTACCCTTCTTGCTGTCTTGTCGTACAGAACTTGTAAGTCGCTTTGGATAAAAGCGTCAGCTAAATGACTAAATGTAAGTGTGTGTGTGTGTGTGTGTGTAGGTGTGTGTGTGTGTGTGTGTGTGCGCGCCTTGTAGAATTCCACACATAAGAAAGAAAGATACTGGGATGAATAAACAAAATAGGAAATAAAATGTAGAAATGCATGCAATACATAAATAAATATGAATCTCCATATATGAAATATAACATTTAGATAAGGTGCTACTGAGATGTTTTGGTGAGTTCTTTGTTTTTTTGTGGAAGTTGCCCTTCTTAAAAATGCATGAACATTCACTGATAATTGGTCTGTAGTGGAGTCTACAAGGTCTACATTGCCGGACCATGTAGAATCCGGACCTTGTAGACTGACATAATTCTGTGCATAGTTTAGTCTACACAGGCCATATTTCAAATAATCAAAGTCTTACTTCATTCATCTTAAACATTCTTGATTTGGGGGATTGGTAGTTCCCATGAAATCTTAAGTTGTTCAAACGACAACAGCGATCCACCTTGAATTAAATCACACAGCCGAGTGAAACCTTGTTGGATGCGTCACAGTCACGAAAGGGGCTACTTAATTAATTAATCCAACCCACTTTATTTATAGAGCACATTTAAAAACAACAACGTTTACGAAAGTGCTGTACAAGTCCCACAACATAAGATACAAAAAAAATTAAAAAAATATTTAAAAAAAATATTTTTTTATTTTTTATTTTTTTGTTTTCGAATCTTCGAATTAAAATCGAAGCTCGGCCCCGAAGCTTCGATTGCCAAAAAAAGCTTTGAAGGTCAGCCCTACGAGCTACAGATGACTTGACATCTAGATTTCTGACTGAACATTTGTGTTCGCTGATTCTAGATTTAAAAGCTCTAGTTGTTTTACCCACATAAGAAAAATTGCAAGGACATTTCAACAGATACACAAGATTTGAGGAATTACAAGTAATACGTCCTTTAACAGGTATACGCTTGCCTGTTTTTGGGTGTGCATAGAATCTATCTTTAATCATACCTTGGCATTGTACACAGGCCTGACAGGGGAAATTACCATCAGGGATGTTGGACATAAAATGTATGGGTTTCCTTATGGGAAGATCAGTTTTGACTAAAAGATTGGAAAGGTTAGCTTGTCGTTTGTAAAAATAATTGGGCGGGTGTTGAAACGCTGCCCCAGTAAGGGGATCGGACTGTAGAATGTGCCAATATTTATTGACAATGCTACGTATGTCTCTCGTGATGGGACTATAAGTAGAAACAAAAGATACTTTGTCCGTGTTTTCATTTTTCTTTTTGTGGGAAAACAGCGAGGTTCTGTCGATCTGTTTGGTTTTATTCAGGGATTTAAGTGTCAATGTATCACTATAGCCTCTATGATGGAAACTGCCACGGAGGACTTCTGCTTGGGCAATAAATCTGTCGTCCGTGTCACAAATTCTCCTATAACGTAGGATTTGGCTGAAGGGGAGACTATTCTTTAATGCAGGAGCGTGATATCTAGAATAATGTAGGAACGAGTTGCGGTCTGTCTCCTTTCTGAAGACCTGTGTAATGAAATACCATCTGGGGCTTTGTTAATTAGAACATCAAGAAATTATAGTGTACATATCAAAATTAAGAGTAAACTTTATCGTTTCTCTGCGAGTGTTAAGGAACTCAAGGAAGGCCTGAAGATCTATCGATGAACCAGACCAAATAAAGAACAGGTCATCAATGTAGCGCATATAGGATTTGACATATTTTTCAAACTGGTTATTATTGAAAATATGGTCCTTTTCGAACTTGGACATATACAGGTTAACTAGGTTCACAGCGGCGGGCGAGCCCATGCTGAGACCTCTGTTTTGCAAAAAATATTTATCTTGGAATCTGAAATAATTCTTTGTTAGAACTAGGTCGGCTAGGCTAACTAGCGCCTCTGTGGAGGGGTGTGGTTCCTCCCTCAAGTTTAAGTAAAAACTAAGTGCTTCTAACGCGTCTGCATGTGGAATGCTGGGGTATAGACTGACCACATCCATGGTGACTAATAGGTCTGAAGGGGAAATGTTGCAGGCTGTTAACCCACTCAAAAAAGTAGTAGTGTCTTTTAAGTAACCCGGTTGAGAAGAGGCCAAATCTCTGATATGCGCATCAATAAATTGGGAAATTTTTTCTGTGGCAGACCCTATGCCAGAGACTATGGGTCGGCCCGGAGGATTCTGGAGATCCTTATGGATCTTAGGTAAGGTGTAAATAATAGGAGTAATGGGAAACTCTACAAACGTAAACTTAGGCGCAGTTTAGATGGAAACGTTTGCGGGTGAATCCGGCTAAATACTTTATCGGATGTGCCTTTTGTTCATACGGCAACGGCGTTTTTGCGGGGAGAATCCGCAAAAAAGTGAAACCACCAACTATACACCTTCGCGCTATCATCTGAACAGTCAAACCGCATAAAAATATGACGAAAGGGTTCTCAGGCTCTCGTCGCATACTGCTTACGTCACAGGCATGCGCCAGTAGCCTAGAATAACGCCGACATTTACTCACACTTTTACACACTCGTCTGCACGCAGAATTCCCTGCCAAAACACTAGTCTAAACGCAAAATTCGAAGTGAGACCGCAAGACGACTTTTGCGGTTTCTTTTCAGACTCTCTCCGTCTAAACATGACCTTGAATACATTTTCTGAGATTTCGTCCGCCAATCTAAGGCTTTTGAGGACTGTTTTGATTTCAGTGGAGAATCTAAACACTGGGTCTGAATTTAAAAGGGTATATACCTCAATGTCGTTCAATTGTCTATTGATCTCGGAAACATAAGCACTTTTATTTTGGAGAACGATTCCCGAACCTTTGTCTGCTTTTCTAAAAATTAAATCCTCATTCTTCATGAGTTCCTTAAGCGCTCCAGACTCTGATTCAAGTAAATTAAGGTAAAGCTGGGTTTTGTGACTGGTCTCACATAAATTGAGGACATCATTTTGTACTAGTCTGCAAAAGGTATCCACCGAAGGTGGATTGAGATGAGGGGTAAACATGCTACGTGGTTTGAATACTTTTCTTTTAGGCCTAGAATGGGTATCAAGTTCCGCTTCAGAGTTCAGACATTACATCACCATCATTAATTGTGGGAACTGTTACTGTGGGCACATTTTCATTAGAAACATATTGAGTTATCTTATCAATACCTCTGGCGTAAAAGGCTTTTAATTTAATATTTCTGAAAAACTTAGAGTTCTACCTTGGTAGTGAAAGAGTCCACCTTACGTGCAGGAACAAACGACATTGCTAGCCATTAACACTGAAGAAGGAACACCTGTTCCGAAACATGTCTGTATTCGGCTGCGATTAAAACTTGTTGAAACCTCATTGTTATATTACCAGTATCAGATATAACACAAACCACACCCACTTCCATTATTCTATCCGAATACAGACAGATAATGATGTCTCTGCACACCCCTAACACACACACACACACACACACATATTATACTCACTCACTCACTCACTCACTCACTCACTCACTCACTCACTCACTCACTCACTCACTCACTCAGATGTCTTTAAAGTAGCACTGCCTAAATGCGTATGTGATTCCCCCAGGCACCGGAGCATCCTGTATCTACCCCCTGCTCGGAGCCACTATGAACGGCTGGTTCTTCCTTGCCACAGAGGTAGATGATATCTGCTTTGACTATGCCAAGAGGAATGTGGAGCAGAACAACCTCTCTGACCTCATCAAAGGTAAACACCTAAAGAACAATTTATTTGTAATAAGTTGGCTTACAATACTAATGGTTTCTCTGTTACCCGCATAATTATGTTGTGTTGGGCCTGGGCCATGACACATTCACGTTTGGACCCGTTTTTCATATAAATAAGGCATGTTAATTTTCCTCTGCCTAAAACAAGAGAAGAATACATGTATACATTTGATTATAAAACACTAGTTTGAGATATTCTGAATATAGATATTTGTGCATCTTACACTAAATCACAATGAACCCCCTTGTTTTTGCAAGCTTCATTCAGAGGCCAACATTAACCATTAAGAAATGCTTTATCAGCTATAATTGCCATCAATAGTTATTCAAAAACATATATTGTTACAATGTAACATTTAGGCCATAAACCCACCCCTGGTTCACATAGATTAATTTCACCTGTGTGAGCCTCATTCACAAACCCGGTTGACAGGTAAAATATCTGCCACTTACTGTTGTGTTCTACATATTCTCCCAGTGGTGAAGGTCCCACATAAGACCCTGTTGATGGATGCTTTGAAGGAGGACGACTTTGTGTACGACTTCTGCATGTGCAACCCGCCCTTCTTTGCCAACCAGCTAGAAGCTAAGGTACACATCTCTTCTCAGCACGGCCTTCTGGCACCTTTTACATACTCCTTTTTTAATCTTGAGAGCATTTAGAGTTCAAAGGGATATAGCTCTTTGATGTGTGCTGTGCACCTGCTAGGCTCTAGACTTGGGCAAGTCTGGCTCTGACTGGAAATATATTCAAGATTCAAGAGTTTTATTTGTCACATACATACACAGACATGCAGTGAAATGTAGGTGGCCATGCCTGCCTCAATTGTGCAAAAACAAATAATAAAATAGAATATATAATAAAATAGAATAGACATGATAAAAAAGCAATAAGAATACAATGCTAAGCTTAAGAAATTAAGGCAATGAGTAATATATACAATAATATACAAATATACAGTTCTGTTTTAAAGTGACCTTTTTGTAGTGAAACGGGGTGTGTGAGAGAGTGTAAGTGAGGGTGTGGTTGTGTGGGTGGGGATATCGGTGTTCTGATGGCCTGGGGGAAGAAGCTGAGTCTCTGTTTTTGCTGCGTGAATGCGGAGGTGCTTGCCTGACCGCAGCAGCTTGAACAGACTGTTGTTGGGGTGATGAGGGTCCTTCATAATTCTGCAGGCTCCGGATCAGCACCTCCTGGTGTACAAGTCCTGCAGGGGTGGTAGTGCAATACCCATACTACTCTATGTAGAGCCTTCCTGTCCTGGGCAGTGCAATTGCCAAACCAGGCAGTGATATTCCCAGTCAGGATGCTCTCCACAGCCCCAGAGTAGAAGGACTGGTGTATTGATCAATTGCATATATGTTTTCTCTGTTGTGGATATGATGCCCTCTACTTAAACTGTCAACTCACAAACCAAACAAATCACTGCACTCCATTTTGATCACACAGCCAAATGGTCACACAGCCAAACTGTCAAATGGTAGCAAATATATAGCTTAGCTCACTAAGCACAAACAATAGAACATTTTAATGTAACATCCACAAAGCGTTTATCTCCGTCTATCTCCTCCCTCCAGGGAGTGAACTCTAGGAACTCCCGCCGACCTCCACCCAGCTCGGTGAACACAGGCGGCGTGACAGAGATCATGGCTGAAGGCGGTGAGCTGGAGTTTGTCAAGAGGATCATCCACGACAGCCTGCAGCTCAAGAGACGCCTGCGGTGAGACTAGCTACATGGAAACCTGTCCTGTACAGTTGCACCATGGCTGTCATGTTGCAAGTTTGGCTGTTCAAGTGGGACTTTGATCACTTTATGGCCTTGTCCACACACACGTATATGGATATATTTGAAAACAGTATTTTCTCTGCGTTTTGGCCTCCCGTCCACATGAAAACAACGGAACATTTAGTTTCACGTCACTGAAAACTGAGCTTTAAAAACAATTTTTTTTTTTAAACTCTGTTTTGCCTGAATATGTGTGGGCAGGTGAAACGGCGATAAAATGTTAACATCATGGCCAATGCCCCTGTTCACACATTTTTGAAAAGTTTTTTTATCTGCAATTATACCATGGAACAGCCTGCCGTCAGTTCATGTGAGCGTTGTTGTGTGGATGGAGAGGTTTTCCAAAACACCGTTGGTGTGGACAGGATTTATTTTTTAAAACGGGGGTGAAATATCAGTTTTTTTTTTAAATATATGTGTATGTGTTCTGAAAGTTGGAGATCCTTTTCAGTTTGTGAAATCAGCATTTCCCAGGGTTGGGAGTTGTTAGTCTCTCCATCACAAGATAATCGATTAATGTGGGTTTAATTTATTAGCTATGCTGTCAAATCACTCAACACTCAAGTAGATATATTGGAAAGAGTCAGTCTGATGTTTCTAAAAACCACCAAACCAAAAATGTTTCCAAAGTGAAAGTGTTAAAAATGTTCCAAGCATATACAGGCCCTAGATGGGAGATGCACAATACACTGAGTAAGAGGAAAATATGTACAATACACTGAGTAAGAGGAAAATATGTACAATACACTGAGTAAGCGGAAGATATGTACAATACACTGAGGAAGAGAAGATGTACAATACACGGAGGAAGAGGAAGTGATGTACAATACATTACATTTACATTTACATTTAGTCATTTAGCTCAGGGGTTCCCAAACTTTTCAGGCCGGGGCCCAGAAAATAAGGCGTCAGAGAGCCGCGGCCCAATGCACATCGTCTGGCTTTTTTTTTCTTTTTTTTTTGTCAGGCGACCGATTTTTTAAGCCAAATATCACTTCAATCCTATTAAGTTAGTTCAAGTTAGTTATTCATTTATATGTGCTATTTATGAGAGGGCTAACTTGTTGCAAAATAATAATGATAATAATAATAGCCTCATTAAAATACTATTGTTGCTTCGGTTGTTTTCAGTGTTTTATGTGCATAATCTGTTATTTAGTTTGAAATGTTCGTTGAAATAAGTAGATTTTTCGTTTTTGTTTATTTATTAAGTTAATATAAAACCATATAGTCACATTTTAGAATACAATAGAATAGAATTTTAGAATACAACTAGAAACACTGTCCTGGCCTGCTTCTAAGTTCAGTGGCCTGACAAAAAAAATTAAAATAAAAAATAAAAAAATAAAAAATAAAAAAAATGTTTTTTTTTTATTTTTTTTTTATTTTATTTTTTTTAAATCATCTCGCGGCCCATCCGTGGCTGCTCGCGGCCCACCTTTGGGTCGCGACCCCGACTTTGGGAACCACTGAGCTGACGCTTTTATCCAAAGCGACTTACAAGTTCTGTACGACAAGCCATCAGGAAGGGCACAACTCTATCAGCTGAGTAACAATGTTCATCAAAGTGTTGAGTGCTACTGTGTAGGTTAGTTTATTAGGACAAGTGCATGACAGTATGGTTAGTTAGGGTTAGATTTTTTTTTTTTTTTTTTTTTTCTTTTTTTAATTCAGATAATGGTTGAAGAAGTGCGTCTTTAGTCGACGGCGAAAGATTGGACGTGTTTCGGCTGTCCTAACTGGGGTGGGTAGTTCATTCCACCATTGTGGGGCAAGGACTGAGAATAGGCGACTTCTCTTTGATGACCCTCCCGGAGCTTGGATAGGAGTAGGTCTGAGGCGGCCAGAAGATGCAGAGCGTAGGGGTCTTGAGGGTGTGTAGTTAGAGACCATTGACCGGAGGTAGGCGGGAGCAGTTCCCTTTGCCGCACGGTATGCTAGGTCGAGGGCCTTGAAGCAGATTCGTGCAGCAATGGGGAGCCAGTGCAGGTCCCTAAGAAGTGGGGTGACATGGGCCGACTTCGGTAGGTTTGAGATCAGGCGGGCCGCTGCGTTCTGAATGAGTTGAAGAGGCTTAGTGGCAGTGGCCGGGAGGCCAGCGAGCAGTGCGTTGCAGTAGTCGAGGCGGGAGATGACTGTTGATTGGACGAGGAGTTGGGTGGCTTCTTTTGTCAGGAAGGGGCGGATCCTTCTGACGTTGCTCAGGAGGAATCGGCAGGTTCTGGTTGTCGCTGCGATGTGAGCAGAGAAGTTCAACTGGTCGTCGAGGACAACACCAAGGTTCTTGGCGGTCAGGGACGCGGTCACAGCTGCATTCTCGACTGTGATGGAAAGGTCGGTCAGGGGGGAGGATTTGGCCGGCAGGTGGAGCAATTCTGTTTTGCTTAGGTTCAGTTTGAGGTGGTTGGTCGTCATCCAGGCGGAGATGTCGGACAGACAGGCCGAGATCCGCTCAGAGACGTGGATATCTGAGGGAGGGAAGGAGAGGAAGAGTTGAGTATCGTCGGCATAACAGTGGTAGGAGAAGCCATGAGACGTGATAATGTTACCCAGTGATTTAGTGTAGAGGGAGAAGAGAAGGGGTCCTAAAACCGAGCCCTGGGGGACACCCGTCCGCAGGGGGCGGGTGGCCGACAAGGTCCCTCTCCATGACACTTGGTAGGAGCGGTCATTGAGGTATGATGACAACCATGTCAGCGCAGAGCCAGCCACTCCCATTCCTGCGAGGGCCGCGAGGAGGATCTGGTGGTTGACTGTGTCGAAGGCTGCAGATAGATCTAGGAGAATCAGGACAGAGGAGAGGCATTTCGCTTTTGCTAAGTGAAGTGCCTCTGTGACCGCAATGAGGGCTGTCTCTGTGGAGTGACCAGTCCTGAAGCCTGACTGATTAGGGTCTAGGAGGTCATTCTGTAAGAGATAAGCAGTAAGTTGGTTGGATACAGCACGTTCAAGTGTTTTAGGAATAGAAGATGTACAATACACTGAGGAAGAGAAGATGTACAATGCACTGAGGAAGAGAAGATGTACAATACACTGAGGAAGAGAAGATGTACAATACACTGAGGAAGAGGAAGCGATGTACAATACACTGAGGAAGAGGAAGCGATGTACAATACACTGAGGAATAGAAGATGTACAATACACTGAGGAAGAGAAGATGTACAATACACTGACGAAGAGAAGATGTACAATACACTGAGGAATAGAAGATGTACAATACACTGAGGAAGAGAAGATGTACAATACACTGAGGAAGAGAAGATGTACAATACACTGAGGAAGAGAATATGTACAATACACTGAGGAAGAGAAGATGTACAATACACTGAGGAAGAGGAAGCGATGTACAATACACTGAGGAAGAGGAAGTGATGTACAATACACTGAGGAATAGAAGATGTACAATACACTGAGGAAGAGAAGATGTACAATACACTGAGGAATAGAAGATGTACAATACACTGAGGAAGAGAAGATGTACAATACACTGAGGAATATAAGATGTACAATACACTGAGGAAGAGAAGATGTACAATACACTGAGGAAGAGAAGATGTACAATACACTGAGGAAGAGGAAGCGATGTACAATACACTGAGGAATAGAAGACGCAGGGGTGTAAAGTACTTGAGTGATTGTACTTCGTTACAATACTTAAGTACTGTTTTGGGGGATTTGTACTTTACTCAAGTATTATTAGGTTTGTATACTTTGTACTTTTACTCCATTACATTTCAGAGAAAAAAAACATACTTTTTACTCCTTACATTTAAAATGCAGACCTACAAAGTACAAATCTCGCAGGTCCAACCATTTTAATTAGTATATTTGAATTGATTATCTGGCCAATCTAACGTTAACGTTTTTAATCCTGCGACCGCAGGTAAACAGCCAATCAAATCCCCATCAATGGAAAATGAACCCGCCCATAGCCATGCTGATTGGTCCTTGTGCAAGCCTAGAAGCAGACTAGAAAGCGGGGATCTTTGATTAAACACCTGTTATCAGAAGAATAGACAGTCAGAGTGACAAGCCATAGAAGATGGCCACAATGAGCGATGAAGAGGACAAAACGGTCGGCAACAGCGTGGACGGACGAGGCAAACATCCATGGCCCTATCTACATAAAAAATACATAGTTCAAGGACTCCAACCTTTTTTTTTTATCCACTTTTTTCTCCCATTTTCTATATTTTCTCCCATCCCAATTTCGTATCATCCAATCCAACCCTCCCCTGTCACGAACGCTGTTTCTTGCCTCCCACAAGCCGGCTGCAATGTGGACTAAGTCATACATAGCACAAGTCCCCTCCGGTACTTGAGGTAACAGCAGTCGCATCTTTTCACCTGCGCAGCTCGATCTCTCAGTGGCGAGGAGTAACGCGTGGGAGGCTCACGCTGCCCCCGACACTTCCTGATTCTACTGTGCAGGCGCACCAACCGACCTGTAGGAGTCGCTGTCCACAACGCCCGATCCCCACCCATCAGTTTCCCACCCCCTAATACGGCCAATGTGTATTAGTACGGACGACCAGCTAAACTGAAAGCAAATGTGGAGCGCTGGGCTCGAACAGGCGAGCCCAGCGAAGGACTCCAACCTTATAGTGTTGTTGAGTTGCCATCATTAAAAAAACCTGATAAATGGTTTGTGACCAAGCACTAACGTCATTACGACTCAGGCCCACTGTCCACTCGAAGATCAGCAAAGCTGCTCAAACCATGAAAGAGAAAGTCACTGCTGCTATGAGTGAAGTTGAATGGATTGCTGGACAGCCCGACGAAGAAGTTTCATTGGGGTAACCGCTCACTGGATCGACACTGAAAGCTTTGAAAGGCGTTCTGCTGCACTTGCCTGCAGAAGACTGAAGGGCTCCCATACTTTCAATGTTTTGGTCAGTGCCTTAAACGACATTCACTTGGAGTACAAAATCCGCATTATGCTATTATTCAGGATACACCATTCTGTTTTTAATATTAATATTGTGATATTATTCATGGTGTGATGTGAATGCCGTCCATGTTAGTTTACCTTCAATGGAGAAGTGCATTAAATAATTTTAATGCAAAAAAAGTGTCCTCTGTTCTTTCATTTCAGCATTGTCTATCACAGAACACATTCCATTGTGGGCAGAGTGTATGCTTGGTTTCATTCCAGCCTTGCCTAAACACCAGCTGATGATTTCACTAATTGGCTCACCTCTTCAACTAACTCACCTGGTGCAATGTATAGTTAAAATGAAAACTTGGCCCACAATGGAATGAGTTTGAGACCCCTGGTCTATCCCTTTAAAAATAAATGTACTTTTACTTTTTAGTACTTAAGTACATTTAAAAGTAGGACTTTTTTACTTTTACTCAAGTGTGTTTTTTAGCCAGATACTTTGACTTTTACTTGAGTCAGATTTTGAGACAGTACCCATACTTTCACTTAAGTATAATTTCTGAGTACTTTTTACACCCTTGCGTACAATACACTGAGGAAGAGGAAGCGATGTACAATACACTGAGGAATAGAAGATGTACAATACACTGAGGAATAGAAGATGTACAATACACTGAGGAAGAGGAAGCGATGTACAATACACTGAGTAATTAGAGGAAAAAGGATGCAGTGCATTTACGAAGTCGACACCCCACGGTTGGTGTAACTAGTTGGAACACGGTCTCCTCTATGGTTGGTGTAACTAGTTGGAAGTTGAACACAGTCTCCTCTATTGTTGGTGTAACTAGTTGGAACACAGTCTCCTCTATGGTTGGTGTAACTAGTTGGAACACAGTCTCCTCTATGGTTGGTGTAACTAGTTGGAACACAGTCTCTATTGTTGGTGTATCTAGTTGGAACACAGTCTCCTCTATGGTTGGTGTAACTAGTTGGAACACAGTCTCCTGGTTGGTGTAACTAGTTGGAACACAGTCTCCTCTATTGTTGGTGTAACTAGTTGGAACACAGTCTCCTCTATTGTTGGTGTAACTAGTTGGAACACAGTCTCCTCTATGGTTGGTGTAACTAGTTGGAACACAGTCTCCTCTATTGTTGGTGTAACTAGTTGGAACACAGTCTCCTCTATTGTTGGTGTAACTAGTTGGAACACAGTCTCCTCTATGGTTGGTGTAACTAGTTGGAACACAGTCTCCTCTATTGTTGGTGTAACTAGTTGGAACACAGTCTCCTCTATGGTTGGTGTAACTAGTTGGAACACAGTCTCCTGGTTGGTGTAACTAGTTGGAACACAGTCTCCTCTATTGTTGGTGTAACTAGTTGGAACACAGTCTCCTCTATTGTTGGTGTAACTAGTTGGAACACAGTCTCCTCTATTGTTGGTGTAACTAGTTGGAACACAGTCTCCTCTATTGTTGGTGTAACTAGTTGGAACACAGTCTCCTGGTTGGTGTAACTAGTTGGAACACAGTCTCCTCTATGGTTGGTGTAACTAGTTGGAACACAGTCTCCTCTATTGTTGGTGTAACTAGTTGGAACACAGTCTCCTCTATGGTTGGTGTAACTAGTTGGAACACAGTCTCCTCTATTGTTGGTGTAACTAGTTGGAACACAGTCTCCTCTATTGTTGGTGTAACTAGTTGGAACACAGTCTCCTCTATTGTTGGTGTAACTAGTTGGAACACAGTCTCCTCTATTGTTGGTGTAACTAGTTGGAACACAGTCTCTATTGTTGGTGTAACTAGTTGGAACACAGTCTCTATGGTTGGTGTAACTAGTTGGAACACAGTCTCCTCTATTGTTGGTATAACTAGTTGGAACACAGTCTCCTCTATGGTTGGTGTAACTAGTTGGAACACAGTCTCTATTGTTGGTGTAACTAGTTGGAACACAGTCTCCTCTATTGTTGGTGTAACTAGTTGGAACACAGTCTCCTCTATGGTTGGTGTAACTAGTTGGAACACAGTCTCCTGGTTGGTGTAACTAGTTGGAACACAGTCTCCTCTATGGTTGGTGTAACTAGTTGGAACACAGTCTCCTCTATTGTTGGTGTAACTAGTTGGAACACAGTCTCCTCTATTGTTGGTGTAACTAGTTGGAACACAGTCTCCTCTATGGTTGGTGTAACTAGTTGGAACACAGTCTCCTCTATTGTTGGTGTAACTAGTTGGAACACAGTCTCCTGGTTGGTGTAACTAGTTGGAACACAGTCTCCTCTATGGTTGGTGTAACTAGTTGGAACACAGTCTCCTCTATTGTTGGTGTAACTAGTTGGAACACAGTCTCCTCTATGGTTGGTGTAACTAGTTGGAACACAGTCTCCTCTATTGTTGGTGTAACTAGTTGGAACACAGTCTCCTCTATGGTTGGTGTAACTAGTTGGAACACAGTCTCTATGGTTGGTGTAACTAGTTGGAACACAGTCTCCTCTATGGTTGGTGTAACTAGTTGGAACACAGTCTCCTCTATTGTTGGTGTAACTAGTTGGAACACAGTCTCCTCTATGGTTGGTGTAACTAGTTGGAACACAGTCTCCTCTATGGTTGGTGTAACTAGTTGGAACACAGTCTCCTCTATTGTTGGTGTAACTAGTTGGAACACAGTCTCCTCTATGGTTGGTGTAACTAGTTGGAACACAGTCTCCTCTATTGTTGGTGTAACTAGTTGGAACACAGTCTCCTCTATGGTTGGTGTAACTAGTTGGAACACAGTCTCTATTGTTGGTGTAACTAGTTGGAACACAGTCTCCTCTATTGTTGGTGTAACTAGTTGGAACACAGTCTCCTCTATTGTTGGTGTAACTAGTTGGAACACAGTCTCCTGGTTGGTGTAACTAGTTGGAACACAGTCTCCTCTATGGTTGGTGTAACTAGTTGGAACACAGTCTCCTCTATTGTTGGTGTAACTAGTTGGAACACAGTCTCCTCTATGGTTGGTGTAACTAGTTGGAACACAGTCTCCTCTATGGTTGGTGTAACTAGTTGGAACACAGTCTCCTCTATTGTTGGTGTAACTAGTTGGAACACAGTCTCCTCTATTGTTGGTGTAACTAGTTGGAACACAGTCTCCTCTATTGTTGGTGTAACTAGTTGGAACACAGTCTCCTCTATTGTTGGTGTAACTAGTTGGAACACAGTCTCCTCTATTGTTGGTGTAACTAGTTGGAACACAGTCTCCTCTATGGTTGGTGTAACTAGTTGGAACACAGTCTCTATTGTTGGTGTAACTAGTTGGAACACAGTCTCTATTGTTGGTGTAACTAGTTGGAACACAGTCTCCTCTATTGTTGGTGTAACTAGTTGGAACACAGTCTCCTGGTTGGTGTAACTAGTTGGAACACAGTCTCTATTGTTGGTGTAACTAGTTGGAACACAGTCTCTATGGTTGGTGTAACTAGTTGGAACACAGTCTCCTCTATTGTTGGTGTAACTAGTTGGAACACAGTCTCCTCTATTGTTGGTGTAACTAGTTGGAACACAGTCTCCTCTATGGTTGGTGTAACTAGTTGGAACACAGTCTCTATTGTTGGTGTAACTAGTTGGAACACAGTCTCCTCTATTGTTGGTGTAACTAGTTGGAACACAGTCTCCTCTATTGTTGGTGTAACTAGTTGGAACACAGTCTCCTCTATTGTTGGTGTAACTAGTTGGAACACAGTCTCCTGGTTGGTGTAACTAGTTGGAACACAGTCTCCTCTATGGTTGGTGTAACTAGTTGGAACACAGTCTCTATGGTTGGTGTAACTAGTTGGAACACAGTCTCCTCTATTGTTGGTGTAACTAGTTGGAACACAGTCTCTATTGTTGGTGTAACTAGTTGGAACACAGTCTCCTCTATTGTTGGTGTAACTAGTTGGAACACAGTCTCCTCTATGGTTGGTGTAACTAGTTGGAACACAGTCTCCTCTATTGTTGGTGTAACTAGTTGGAACACAGTCTCTATTGTTGGTGTAACTAGTTGGAACACAGTCTCTATTGTTGGTGTAACTAGTTGGAACACAGTCTCCTCTATTGTTGTAACTAGTTGGAACACAGTCTCCTGGTTGGTGTAACTAGTTGGAACACAGTCTCCTCTATGGTTGGTGTAACTAGTTGGAACACAGTCTCCTCTATTGTTGGTGTAACTAGTTGGAACACAGTCTCCTGGTTGGTGTAACTAGTTGGAACACAGTCTCCTGGTTGGTGTAACTAGTTGGAACACAGTCTCCTCTATTGTTGGTGTAACTAGTTGGAACACAGTCTCCTGGTTGGTGTAACTAGTTGGAACACAGTCTCCTGGTTGGTGTAACTAGTTGGAACACAGTCTCCTCTATTGTTGGTGTAACTAGTTGGAACACAGTCTCTATTGTTGGTGTAACTAGTTGGAACACAGTCTCCTCTATTGTTGGTGTAACTAGTTGGAACACAGTCTCCTCTATTGTTGGTGTAACTAGTTGGAACACAGTCTCCTCTATTGTTGGTGTAACTAGTTGGAACACAGTCTCCTGGTTGGTGTAACTAGTTGGAACACAGTCTCCTATTGTTGGTGTAACTAGTTGGAACACAGTCTCCTCTATTGTTGGTGTAACTAGTTGGAACACAGTCTCTATTGTTGGTGTAACTAGTTGGAACACAGTCTCCTCTATTGTTGGTGTAACTAGTTGGAACACAGTCTCCTCTATTGTTGGTGTAACTAGTTGGAACACAGTCTCTATTGTTGGTGTAACTAGTTGGAACACAGTCTCCTCTATTGTTGGTGTAACTAGTTGGAACACAGTCTCCTCTATTGTTGGTGTAACTAGTTGGAACACAGTCTCCTCTATTGTTGGTGTAACTAGTTGGAACACAGTCTCCTGGTTGGTGTAACTAGTTGGAACACAGTCTCCTCTATTGTTGGTGTAACTAGTTGGAACACAGTCTCCTCTATTGTTGGTGTAACTAGTTGGAACACAGTCTCCTCTATTGTTGGTGTAACTAGTTGGAACACAGTCTCCTCTATGGTTGGTGTAACTAGTTGGAACACAGTCTCCTGGTTGGTGTAACTAGTTGGAACACAGTCTCCTCTATTGTTGGTGTAACTAGTTGGAACACAGTCTCCTCTATTGTTGGTGTAACTAGTTGGAACACAGTCTCCTCTATTGTTGGTGTAACTAGTTGGAACACAGTCTCCTCTATTGTTGGTGTAACTAGTTGGAACACAGTCTCCTCTATTGTTGGTGTAACTAGTTGGAACACAGTCTCCTCTATTGTTGGTGTAACTAGTTGGAACACAGTCTCTATTGTTGGTGTAACTAGTTGGAACACAGTCTCTATTGTTGGTGTAACTAGTTGGAACACAGTCTCCTGGTTGGTGTAACTAGTTGGAACACAGTCTCCTCTATGGTTGGTGTAACTAGTTGGAACACAGTCTCTATTGTTGGTGTAACTAGTTGGAACACAGTCTCCTGGTTGGTGTAACTAGTTGGAACACAGTCTCCTCTATGGTTGGTGTAACTAGTTGGAACACAGTCTCCTGGTTGGTGTAACTAGTTGGAACACAGTCTCCTCTATTGTTGGTGTAACTAGTTGGAACACAGTCTCTATTGTTGGTGTAACTAGTTGGAACACAGTCTCCTCTATTGTTGGTGTAACTAGTTGGAACACAGTCTCTATTGTTGGTGTAACTAGTTGGAACACAGTCTCCTCTATTGTTGGTGTAACTAGTTGGAACACAGTCTCCTCTATTGTTGGTGTAACTAGTTGGAACACAGTCTCCTCTATTGTTGGTGTAACTAGTTGGAACACAGTCTCCTCTATTGTTGGTGTAACTAGTTGGAACACAGTCTCCTCTATTGTTGGTGTAACTAGTTGGAACACAGTCTCCTCTATGGTTGGTGTAACTAGTTGGAACACAGTCTCCTCTATGGTTGGTGTAACTAGTTGGAACACAGTCTCCTCTATGGTTGGTGTAACTAGTTGGAACACAGTCTCCTGGTTGGTGTAACTAGTTGGAACACAGTCTCCTGGTTGGTGTAACTAGTTGGAACACAGTCTCCTCTATGGTTGGTGTAACTAGTTGGAACACAGTCTCCTCTATGGTTGGTGTAACTAGTTGGAACACAGTCTCCTCTATGGTTGGTGTAACTAGTTGGAACACAGTCTCTATTGTTGGTGTAACTAGTTGGAACACAGTCTCCTCTATGGTTGGTGTAACTAGTTGGAACACAGTCTCCTCTATGGTTGGTGTAACTAGTTGGAACACAGTCTCTATTGTTGGTGTAACTAGTTGGAACACAGTCTCCTCTATGGTTGGTGTAACTAGTTGGAACACAGTCTCTATTGTTGGTGTAACTAGTTGGAACACAGTCTCTATTGTTGGTGTAACTAGTTGGAACACAGTCTCCTCTATGGTTGGTGTAACTAGTTGGAACACAGTCTCCTGGTTGGTGTAACTAGTTGGAACACAGTCTCCTCTATGGTTGGTGTAACTAGTTGGAACACAGTCTCCTGGTTGGTGTAACTAGTTGGAACACAGTCTCCTGGTTGGTGTAACTAGTTGGAACACAGTCTCCTCTATTGTTGGTGTAACTAGTTGGAACACAGTCTCCTGGTTGGTGTAACTAGTTGGAACACAGTCTCCTCTATTGTTGGTGTAACTAGTTGGAACACAGTCTCCTCTATTGTTGGTGTAACTAGTTGGAACACAGTCTCTATTGTTGGTGTAACTAGTTGGAACACAGTCTCCTCTATTGTTGGTGTAACTAGTTGGAACACAGTCTCCTCTATTGTTGGTGTAACTAGTTGGAACACAGTCTCCTCTATTGTTGGTGTAACTAGTTGGAACACAGTCTCCTCTATTGTTGGTGTAACTAGTTGGAACACAGTCTCCTCTATTGTTGGTGTAACTAGTTGGAACACAGTCTCCTCTATGGTTGGTGTAACTAGTTGGAACACAGTCTCCTGGTTGGTGTAACTAGTTGGAACACAGTCTCTATTGTTGGTGTAACTAGTTGGAACACAGTCTCCTCTATTGTTGGTGTAACTAGTTGGAACACAGTCTCCTCTATTGTTGGTGTAACTAGTTGGAACACAGTCTCCTCTATTGTTGGTGTAACTAGTTGGAACACAGTCTCCTGGTTGGTGTAACTAGTTGGAACACAGTCTCCTGGTTGGTGTAACTAGTTGGAACACAGTCTCCTGGTTGGTGTAACTAGTTGGAACACAGTCTCCTGGTTGGTGTAACTAGTTGGAACACAGTCTCCTCTATGGTTGGTGTAACTAGTGGGAACACAGTCTCCTGGTTGGTGTAACTAGTTGGAACACAGTCTCCTGGTTGGTGTAACTAGTTGGAACACAGTCTCCTGGTTGGTGTAACTAGTTGGAACACAGTCTCCTCTATGGTTGGTGTAACTAGTTGGAACACAGTCTCCTCTATGGTTGGTGTAACTAGTTGGAACACAGTCTCCTCTATTGTTGGTGTAACTAGTTGGAACACAGTCTCTATTGTTGGTGTAACTAGTTGGAACACAGTCTCCTCTATTGTTGGTGTAACTAGTTGGAACACAGTCTCCTCTATTGTTGGTGTAACTAGTTGGAACACAGTCTCCTGGTTGGTGTAACTAGTTGGAACACAGTCTCCTCTATTGTTGGTGTAACTAGTTGGAACACAGTCTCTATTGTTGGTGTAACTAGTTGGAACACAGTCTCCTCTATTGTTGGTGTAACTAGTTGGAACACAGTCTCCTCTATTGTTGGTGTAACTAGTTGGAACACAGTCTCCTGGTTGGTGTAACTAGTTGGAACACAGTCTCTATTGTTGGTGTAACTAGTTGGAACACAGTCTCCTCTATTGTTGGTGTAACTAGTTGGAACACAGTCTCCTCTATTGTTGGTGTAACTAGTTGGAACACAGTCTCTATTGTTGGTGTAACTAGTTGGAACACAGTCTCCTCTATTGTTGGTGTAACTAGTTGGAACACAGTCTCCTCTATTGTTGGTGTAACTAGTTGGAACACAGTCTCCTCTATGGTTGGTGTAACTAGTTGGAACACAGTCTCCTCTATTGTTGGTGTAACTAGTTGGAACACAGTCTCCTCTATGGTTGGTGTAACTAGTTGGAACACAGTCTCCTCTATTGTTGGTGTAACTAGTTGGAACACAGTCTCTATTGTTGGTGTAACTAGTTGGAACACAGTCTCCTCTATTGTTGGTGTAACTAGTTGGAACACAGTCTCTATTGTTGGTGTAACTAGTTGGAACACAGTCTCCTCTATTGTTGGTGTAACTAGTTGGAACACAGTCTCCTCTATTGTTGGTGTAACTAGTTGGAACACAGTCTCCTGGTTGGTGTAACTAGTTGGAACACAGTCTCCTGGTTGGTGTAACTAGTTGGAACACAGTCTCCTCTATTGTTGGTGTAACTAGTTGGAACACAGTCTCCTGGTTGGTGTAACTAGTTGGAACACAGTCTCTATTGTTGGTGTAACTAGTTGGAACACAGTCTCCTCTATTGTTGGTGTAACTAGTTGGAACACAGTCTCCTCTATTGTTGGTGTAACTAGTTGGAACACAGTCTCCTGGTTGGTGTAACTAGTTGGAACACAGTCTCCTCTATTGTTGGTGTAACTAGTTGGAACACAGTCTCCTCTATTGTTGGTGTAACTAGTTGGAACACAGTCTCCTCTATTGTTGGTGTAACTAGTTGGAACACAGTCTCCTCTATGGTTGGTGTAACTAGTTGGAACACAGTCTCCTCTATTGTTGGTGTAACTAGTTGGAACACAGTCTCCTCTATTGTTGGTGTAACTAGTTGGAACACAGTCTCCTCTATTGTTGGTGTAACTAGTTGGAACACAGTCTCCTCTATTGTTGGTGTAACTAGTTGGAACACAGTCTCCTCTATGGTTGGTGTAACTAGTTGGAACACAGTCTCCTCTATGGTTGGTGTAACTAGTTGGAACACAGTCTCCTGGTTGGTGTAACTAGTTGGAACACAGTCTCCTCTATTGTTGGTGTAACTAGTTGGAACACAGTCTCCTCTATTGTTGGTGTAACTAGTTGGAACACAGTCTCCTCTATTGTTGGTGTAACTAGTTGGAACACAGTCTCCTCTATGGTTGGTGTAACTAGTTGGAACACAGTCTCCTCTATTGTTGGTGTAACTAGTTGGAACACAGTCTCCTCTATTGTTGGTGTAACTAGTTGGAACACAGTCTCCTCTATTGTTGGTGTAACTAGTTGGAACACAGTCTCCTCTATTGTTGGTGTAACTAGTTGGAACACAGTCTCCTCTATGGTTGGTGTAACTAGTTGGAACACAGTCTCCTCTATGGTTGGTGTAACTAGTTGGAACACAGTCTCCTCTATTGTTGGTGTAACTAGTTGGAACACAGTCTCCTCTATTGTTGGTGTAACTAGTTGGAACACAGTCTCCTCTATTGTTGGTGTAACTAGTTGGAACACAGTCTCCTCTATTGTTGGTGTAACTAGTTGGAACACAGTCTCCTGGTTGGTGTAACTAGTTGGAACACAGTCTCCTCTATTGTTGGTGTAACTAGTTGGAACACAGTCTCCTCTATGGTTGGTGTAACTAGTTGGAACACAGTCTCCTCTATGGTTGGTGTAACTAGTTGGAACACAGTCTCCTCTATTGTTGGTGTAACTAGTTGGAACACAGTCTCCTGGTTGGTGTAACTAGTTGGAACACAGTCTCCTCTATTGTTGGTGTAACTAGTTGGAACACAGTCTCCTCTATTGTTGGTGTAACTAGTTGGAACACAGTCTCCTCTATTGTTGGTGTAACTAGTTGGAACACAGTCTCCTCTATTGTTGGTGTAACTAGTTGGAACACAGTCTCTATTGTTGGTGTAACTAGTTGGAACACAGTCTCCTCTATGGTTGGTGTAACTAGTTGGAACACAGTCTCCTCTATGGTTGGTGTAACTAGTTGGAACACAGTCTCCTCTATTGTTGGTGTAACTAGTTGGAACACAGTCTCTATTGTTGGTGTAACTAGTTGGAACACAGTCTCCTCTATGGTTGGTGTAACTAGTTGGAACACAGTCTCCTCTATGGTTGGTGTAACTAGTTGGAACACAGTCTCCTCTATTGTTGGTGTAACTAGTTGGAACACAGTCTCCTCTATGGTTGGTGTAACTAGTTGGAACACAGTCTCCTCTATTGTTGGTGTAACTAGTTGGAACACAGTCTCTATTGTTGGTGTAACTAGTTGGAACACAGTCTCCTCTATTGTTGGTGTAACTAGTTGGAACACAGTCTCCTCTATTGTTGGTGTAACTAGTTGGAACACAGTCTCCTCTATGGTTGGTGTAACTAGTTGGAACACAGTCTCCTCTATTGTTGGTGTAACTAGTTGGAACACAGTCTCCTCTATGGTTGGTGTAACTAGTTGGAACACAGTCTCCTCTATTGTTGGTGTAACTAGTTGGAACACAGTCTCCTCTATTGTTGGTGTAACTAGTTGGAACACAGTCTCCTCTATTGTTGGTGTAACTAGTTGGAACACAGTCTCCTCTATTGTTGGTGTAACTAGTTGGAACACAGTCTCTATTGTTGGTGTAACTAGTTGGAACACAGTCTCCTCTATGGTTGGTGTAACTAGTTGGAACACAGTCTCCTCTATTGTTGGTGTAACTAGTTGGAACACAGTCTCTATTGTTGGTGTAACTAGTTGGAACACAGTCTCCTGGTTGGTGTAACTAGTTGGAACACAGTCTCCTCTATTGTTGGTGTAACTAGTTGGAACACAGTCTCCTCTATGGTTGGTGTAACTAGTTGGAACACAGTCTCATGGTTGGTGTAACTAGTTGGAACACAGTCTCCTGGTTGGTGTAACTAGTTGGAACACAGTCTCCTCTATGGTTGGTGTAACTAGTTGGAACACAGTCTCTATTGTTGGTGTAACTAGTTGGAACACAGTCTCCTCTATTGTTGGTGTAACTAGTTGGAACACAGTCTCCTCTATGGTTGGTGTAACTAGTTGGAACACAGTCTCTATGGTTGGTGTAACTAGTTGGAACACAGTCTCCTGGTTGGTGTAACTAGTTGGAACACAGTCTCCTCTATTGTTGGTGTAACTAGTTGGAACACAGTCTCCTCTATGGTTGGTGTAACTAGTTGGAACACAGTCTCTATGGTTGGTGTAACTAGTTGGAACACAGTCTCCTCTATTGTTGGTGTAACTAGTTGGAACACAGTCTCTATGGTTGGTGTAACTAGTTGGAACACAGTCTCCTCTATGGTTGGTGTAACTAGTTGGAACACAGTCTCCTCTATTGTTGGTGTAACTAGTTGGAACACAGTCTCCTCTATGGTTGGTGTAACTAGTTGGAACACAGTCTCCTCTATGGTTGGTGTAACTAGTTGGAACACAGTCTCCTCTATTGTTGGTGTAACTAGTTGGAACACAGTCTCCTCTATTGTTGGTGTAACTAGTTGGAACACAGTCTCTATTGTTGGTGTAACTAGTTGGAACACAGTCTCCTCTATGGTTGGTGTAACTAGTTGGAACACAGTCTCCTCTATTGTTGGTGTAACTAGTTGGAACACAGTCTCCTCTATTGTTGGTGTAACTAGTTGGAACACAGTCTCCTCTATTGTTGGTGTAACTAGTTGGAACACAGTCTCTATTGTTGGTGTAACTAGTTGGAACACAGTCTCCTCTATTGTTGGTGTAACTAGTTGGAACACAGTCTCCTCTATTGTTGGTGTAACTAGTTGGAACACAGTCTCCTCTATGGTTGGTGTAACTAGTTGGAACACAGTCTCCTCTATGGTTGGTGTAACTAGTTGGAACACAGTCTCTATGGTTGGTGTAACTAGTTGGAACACAGTCTCCTCTATGGTTGGTGTAACTAGTTGGAACACAGTCTCCTCTATTGTTGGTGTAACTAGTTGGAACACAGTCTCCTGGTTGGTGTAACTAGTTGGAACACAGTCTCTATTGTTGGTGTAACTAGTTGGAACACAGTCTCCTTGGTTGGTGTAACTAGTTGGAACACAGTCTCCTCTATGGTTGGTGTAACTAGTTGGAACACAGTCTCTATTGTTGGTGTAACTAGTTGGAACACAGTCTCTATTGTTGGTGTAACTAGTTGGAACACAGTCCTCTATTGTTGGTGTAACTAGTTGGAACACAGTCTCTATTGTTGGTGTAACTAGTTGGAACACAGTCCTCTATGGTTGGTGTAACTAGTTGGAACACAGTCTCTATTGTTGGTGTAACTAGTTGGAACACAGTCTCTATTGTTGGTGTAACTAGTTGGAACACAGTCCTCTATTGTTGGTGTAACTAGTTGGAACACAGTCTCCTTTGGTTGGTGTAACTAGTTGGAACACAGTCTCTATTGTTGGTGTAACTAGTTGGAACACAGTCTCTATTGTTGGTGTAACTAGTTGGAACACAGTCTCCTCTATTGTTGGTGTAACTAGTTGGAACACAGTCTCCTCTATTGTTGGTGTAACTAGTTGGAACACAGTCTCTATGGTTGGTGTAACTAGTTGGAACACAGTCTCCTCTATTGTTGGTGTAACTAGTTGGAACACAGTCTCCTCTATGGTTGGTGTAACTAGTTGGAACACAGTCTCCTCTATTGTTGGTGTAACTAGTTGGAACACAGTCTCCTCTATTGTTGGTGTAACTAGTTGGAACACAGTCTCTATTGTTGGTGTAACTAGTTGGAACACAGTCTCCTCTATTGTTGGTGTAACTAGTTGGAACACAGTCTCCTCTATTGTTGGTGTAACTAGTTGGAACACAGTCTCCTCTATTGTTGGTGTAACTAGTTGGAACACAGTCTCCTCTATTGTTGGTGTAACTAGTTGGAACACAGTCTCCTCTATTGTTGGTGTAACTAGTTGGAACACAGTCTCCTCTATTGTTGGTGTAACTAGTTGGAACACAGTCTCCTCTATGGTTGGTGTAACTAGTTGGAACACAGTCTCCTGGTTGGTGTAACTAGTTGGAACACAGTCTCCTCTATTGTTGGTGTAACTAGTTGGAACACAGTCTCCTCTATTGTTGGTGTAACTAGTTGGAACACAGTCTCTATTGTTGGTGTAACTAGTTGGAACACAGTCTCCTCTATGGTTGGTGTAACTAGTTGGAACACAGTCTCCTTGGTTGGTGTAACTAGTTGGAACACAGTCTCCTTGGTTGGTGTAACTAGTTGGAACACAGTCTCCTCTATTGTTGGTGTAACTAGTTGGAACACAGTCTCCCTATGTTGGTGTAACTAGTTGGAACACAGTCTCCTCTATTGTTGGTGTAACTAGTTGGAACACAGTCTCCTGGTTGGTGTAACTAGTTGGAACACAGTCTCCTCTATTGTTGGTGTAACTAGTTGGAACACAGTCTCCTCTATGGTTGGTGTAACTAGTTGGAACACAGTCTCTATTGTTGGTGTAACTAGTTGGAACACAGTCTCCTCTATTGTTGGTGTAACTAGTTGGAACACAGTCTCCTCTATGGTTGGTGTAACTAGTTGGAACACAGTCTCCTCTATTGTTGGTGTAACTAGTTGGAACACAGTCTCCTCTATTGTTGGTGTAACTAGTTGGAACACAGTCTCCTCTATTGTTGGTGTAACTAGTTGGAACACAGTCTCTATTGTTGGTGTAACTAGTTGGAACACAGTCTCCTCTATTGTTGGTGTAACTAGTTGGAACACAGTCTCTATTGTTGGTGTAACTAGTTGGAACACAGTCTCCTCTATGGTTGGTGTAACTAGTTGGAACACAGTCTCCTCTATGGTTGGTGTAACTAGTTGGAACACAGTCTCCTCTATTGTTGGTGTAACTAGTTGGAACACAGTCTCTCTTGTTGGTGTAACTAGTTGGAACACAGTCTCCTCTATGGTTGGTGTAACTAGTTGGAACACAGTCTCCTCTATTGTTGGTGTAACTAGTTGGAACACAGTCTCTATGGTTGGTGTAACTAGTTGGAACACAGTCTCCTCTATGGTTGGTGTAACTAGTTGGAACACAGTCTCCTCTATTGTTGGTGTAACTAGTTGGAACACAGTCTCCTCTATTGTTGGTGTAACTAGTTGGAACACAGTCTCCTCTATTGTTGGTGTAACTAGTTGGAACACAGTCTCCTCTATTGTTGGTGTAACTAGTTGGAACACAGTCTCTATTGTTGGTGTAACTAGTTGGAACACAGTCTCCTCTATGGTTGGTGTAACTAGTTGGAACACAGTCTCCTCTATGGTTGGTGTAACTAGTTGGAACACAGTCTCCTGGTTGGTGTAACTAGTTGGAACACAGTCTCCTCTATTGTTGGTGTAACTAGTTGGAACACAGTCTCCTCTATTGTTGGTGTAACTAGTTGGAACACAGTCTCCTCTATTGTTGGTGTAACTAGTTGGAACACAGTCTCCTCTATTGTTGGTGTAACTAGTTGGAACACAGTCTCCTCTATGGTTGGTGTAACTAGTTGGAACACAGTCTCCTCTATGGTTGGTGTAACTAGTTGGAACACAGTCTCCTCTATTGTTGGTGTAACTAGTTGGAACACAGTCTCTATTGTTGGTGTAACTAGTTGGAACACAGTCTCCTGGTTGGTGTAACTAGTTGGAACACAGTCTCTATGGTTGGTGTAACTAGTTGGAACACAGTCTCTATTGTTGGTGTAACTAGTTGGAACACAGTCTCCTGGTTGGTGT